>NW_008238132.1:6206134-6237023 GCF_000691975.1 Corvus brachyrhynchos | reverse complement strand
ATTCCTGCTCTCTTCCTGTGCTATGGAGTGTGGTACTGAAGGTACAGATGAACACAGGGCCGGGGCAAAAAATGGTGGGGTGTCAGTGTGTGCAGGTCACTGTGGGTCAGAGAGACAGGGGGAAGGTGTCTCAGGGATAAAAAGTTCTGGGAAGAGTTAAAAATAAACACACATACAAGAAGAGAAAACAGCATATAAAATAGTGTGAGGAGGGAAAGATAATGAGAGGAGCCTGAGGGAGGGGAAATAGAGGGGCTTGAATATAAATGGGAAAGTACAGAAGAGGTACAGCAGAGAAGGGAAGAAACAGAGGGAAGGAGCAATAGTGCTCTTTGGAAAGAAGTGAGGAAGAGGAGCAAACATGAAACTGAGATACAAAAGCAATGGAATAGTATAAAATTTAATTAATTGAGGAATGAAATGAACACAGGCAGCTTTTTAGGCATTGTCCCCCAGAGGAAACCACATAAAACTCAATGCAAACAAAAGTACATGTGTGAGTAGGGTGGTGTTACCCTCCTTCTGCTTCTAATTCCCAGTTTTACTGTCTGCGGTATCTTATTCCTTATGTCATGCTCACATGGTAATACAACAGAATTATATGTCTAATTAGATGATTTTGTATTTTGCTAACGTAACCTTCTCCTTTTAAGTTCTTTCTTAACTCAGAAGTCTGGATGTAGAAATCAGGAAAAAGATGAGGCACAATGAATCCCATCCACCTTATGAAGCTCAAGAAAAACAGCCTTACTGTGTAGGAAATCAAGATAGCAAACAGACTAGTAAGGTAGAGCAGTGGAGCTTTCCCTCTTGCACTATACAGAAGTGTAGAGAAGACTGCCAGGATTACGAATTCTTAGAGTGTGTATCCATGGAAATCGTGTGGGCTCACTTCAGAGCTGGTGTCACAAGGGCCAAAGCATTTTCTAGCCAGCAGAGAAAATTTCTGTTGCTTATACAAGGGTGGTAAGCAGAACATGTGGATCCCAAAAGCCCTGAAGGAGTTTGTAGCAGCTGAATTTCACCAATCTGAAAAAAATAATGGAATAACAGGGAAAATGCAAAGCCAAGGGCTTCTTTGCTGAACTTCGCTTGAGAGGAAAAATGGCCGAGAGCTGATCTGAAAAGGGAACCTTTTGTGTGGTTTAAGTTTGGAAAGGGAACAGAAGCAAGCTAGAGTTTGGTGGGGGGAAGGTGTGTTTTCCATGTGTTTCTAGTTGACAGCTCTGTAGAGAGAGGTTGATGAACAAGTGTGCTCAGTCTTGGGGAATGGTTTCAGTTTCCAGCTCAGGAGTGGATTCTCAGCTGGTAGGAATCAAATGAATTTATATCGGCAGAGGACTTGAGACCTATTTCTCTCAAGAACAGGACAAATGAATTCTACTCCTTTTTTGTCGAGCTCTTGCCTTCAATTAATTCTTTTCATAAATGTGTCATCAAGCAGCTTATCCCCATGTGACACAAGAGACATTTTGTGAGGGTTTTGGCAGTATCTGCTAGGTTAGAAAACATATTATCATTTGAATTATGATAAGAAGTGACAAGAATATAAGCAAGATTTAATTTACATTGTTTTTAAAGACATACTAAATTTTTCATAAAATTGGTAAAAAAGACAACAGAAAAGGTTGATCAGCCTGCCTTGAAGTTCTGTGCAATATTTTATAAATCAAAACACAGCATTAATTCATGTTATAAACTACTGGAACTGATGAGAAGCCTCATGAGGGAATCAATACAGAGAGTGTTTTTAGTAAGGTCTTGAGAATAAAAGAATGGTTCTTCAGTGGAAAAGGTATGTTGGGCATAGAAAAATATGTCATGAAGAGCAATAGAGAAGCAAAAGCAGAGGACACTGAACTGGACTTGGAGGGTGAATAGCCCTAAATGTATTGTTACTTAGTTTATATTGAATGGTAGTGGATGGCTGTGTCAAAAATATCTTTTTCATTCGTTTACCTTCCTTCAGGCAGCTCCCCTGAGCTGAATGAACAGAATACCAGTGGATAAGCTACGAGGCCATTTGTTCCCTGAGAGGTGTGTGCAGAGAAGCAGGGGGTCTCACTGAGCAGGGCCTTCCCTGCAGGTATTCCTCTGGTCCACGTCCTTGCCTTGTGGAGTCCCATGGCACGTGGCAGTCAGCCAAAGGACGAAGACTGAAAGTGAGCTCCTCTTATTCCTGTTATAGCCACTATTGACAGATAGGTTCTTATCAAGACTATAACAGTCCATCATATTTAGGATCTTAATCTAATTTTTTCCTGTTATTTCCTGAGAAGGTAACTGTAGTTAGAAGCATGTGGGGAGAGAGACTGTTTCTCCAAGCTTCCTTCTTCTATGCTCCTCAAAAGAATATGAGAATGAGAAACATGAGGAATGATGGATGTGTTGTCTGGCTGTGACTTACGGTGACACGGCTGACAGACAAATATTTCTCTTCTCTGTGCCTCCTGCAGTAACATCGGTCCAGAGGCTGAATCCTTCTGAAGTCCAACTAAACTTTATTATGACCCTTACAAGATCTATTTTAAGATTTTTGTGAGATTTTAGGTGACCATGTAGGTTTTCAACTCAAAGCATGGCTTAGTCCCTCACACCCAGAAGCTACAGGCCACGTACACTTCTGTTTTCCAGCACAGGCTCCCAGAAACAGTGCTTTGAGCCCAAATCTGACTTGGTTTCTGAAAAAAATCATGATACTGGAACAATATTTCATCTTCAGAGACAGAAAAGATGTAGTATAGCTGATTAGTTTTGTCTCCAAAGTAATACTGCTAACGCTCAGGACAGGCTTTTGATTGAAGATTTAATTTAAAATTCCAGGTGTTCAGGAACTCTTAGTGCACTTGGAATTGTGGATCTCTAAGAATTTATCTTACTCTAAAGAAACTTCTTTAGGTTTAACTATGTGGGAAAATATTACAGTTTTAATATGTGCCAATTGTCAATATCCCCTTGCATTCTTCAGTTGTGAGGAACAGACACAACTATTTTGAAATCCTATGGGAAACCCCTCCACCCCCCCCCCCCAAAAAAAAAACCACAAATAAACCCTCCAAGTTTGGAAATATTAATGATTAGTTGCAGTTTCTCTGAAAAGTATTTATTTGCTTGTTCACTTTAATTTTTCAGCTACTGCATATCTGAAATTGAAATGTTTATGCTTATGCAGGAAATACAAATAAAAACATAAAGGAAAATCAATAGATTTTAATATGTAGGGCAGGAAGAGCTTAGCAGAAGGGTAGTATTGGGCAAGAGAATAAGACAAATTCAGACTTTTTGCTGTATATTAGCCAGGCATAAAAAGGGCCCAGTGTCTACTGAAGATATTGATTTCAGTACATATTGATTCAGGCCTGGAAACACTTCATTTGATATCAAAGAGAGCAGGCATGAAAGCCCACAAGAAGTCTTTGGCTTTCTCAGGACCAGTCAAACACCTGAAAGGTGATTTTCATGTTGACCAGCATTATTAGGTGTCATAGTTTTTAAACAACTGTCTTTGAGTCCAACAAAAATACAGCTCTTCTTGTCTTGGGTTATTAAATATGCACAGCTGTCCTGAGCACAGCTGGAGTTCCCATTCCACACGCACATTTAAGATGTCAAAGATGCTCCCTTCCTGTGTTATGGGAGAAAATCAGCATCTTTCACAGGTCCTCTGAAAAGGCAGAGAGTGTGACAACAGGTAATTTTAAACAGGTAACAGCCTGGTTGTTATGGCATCTCCAAGACTGCTTGTGTAAGTAGCAAATGAATCTGTGCTCCAATTTTCAAGTGTGCTGAACCACTGTTTTATTAGTTTTTCTCAGGAGGAAGCAAATTTGTACATTCTGGCCCATCCTGTTAGTTGTTCTGCACTGTGTTTCACAGAAAAAAAAACCCAAAAAAACAATCAACCAAAAAACCCTCTCTGTTTCCCTTATTGCTAGGAGAGAAGGGTTGCTTAAGCTTCTCTGTAACCCAGCAGGCAGGGGACATGCCCAGCCTGCAAGAAATACAGATTCATTTTTCTCCCTCATCTGCTACCAAATTGGTTATACAAACTGTCTAAGACATTCTTCCTGAGACAGCAGTAGGTTTTTCTTCCCAGAAACAGTGGAACAAAACAGATTTAAGATTTTGTTGAAATGATATTTCTGAATCCTTATGCCCCTTAGCTCCTTTTTCTCCCTTGCAATACCCTTTCTTCTTCACCAGATGTAACCAAATAATAAGGATTTTGTCAGAATTACCCCAGGCAAAGTCATAGACCAAACTCAGCAAAACTACAGCACTGTAAAAGTGAAATACTTTTGTCTTTTGTATGTGTGTTCTTGCTATTTGTTTGCTTTCTCTTACATTAGTACAACAGTTGTGTGTAGCTTCAGGTCAAAAAATGTTTTAGTAGAAAGGGAAGGTCTTACACCATTGCACAAATTCAAAGACACAGATAGAAATCTTGTTTATTGCCTTCAGAAATATAAATGTCTCAGAAGAATAAAAATTTAACATAATGTGAAGAGTTCAAGTTCTGTCAAGTACTTTGTAAAAAACTTGTAAAATGGACTTGTTCACCAGTTCTTTATTCTTCATATCTGACTCAGAGGGACCTTACTGATGTCTTGAGAGGAACATCTTGAAATCTTTAAGTTGAAGCACACACGCCTTAGAATAGCACAGGGCATTTTTTTCTTGCAGACTTCCCAGAAGTGGTACAAGACAGCTATTTTTATGCCACCAGATTTGCCAGTTCATCTTCCACTTTCTCATTCCATTGCCGGTATTCTCAGAACCTCCTGACACCAAATGAATCATTAGGGAGATATCCAAATTGCTCAAATCTTCCAGTGTCCTTCTGGTAGACCATCACTAGCATGAGTGTCTAGAATTTCTGGATTGGCATTGGAAATGGGATTAACCATTTAAAGACCTCCAGAGTGAGACTTGCCTGTGAAGAATGACTGAACATGTGAAAAGCAGATGGAAGAGCTCATTATTCTTTAAGACTATGGGATCCCACACAGTTTATATTATGCAAGGATGAGAAGCATGTTGGAGCAGCCAGCTGTGAATATGGAGCTGTAATATGTAATTCAGGAAAGTAAGGTCTAGATAGAATTGAAAGAGCTGACAAAGGCGTCATCGATCTAATCTCCTTCCAGCTTCCAGAACCTCTTTCAAGGAAGATGACACACAATCTTTGTTTTCAAGAAAACCCAGAGGAGAATCACCTTGCTCAGGCTTCATTGAAGGAGGGAGCTTTTGGAAAATCTTCAAGTGCATAAGGGTCTTTTCAGTCCAGAAACCTCTTCATTTTCCAGTTGTGCAAAAAATACACAGTGCAAATCCATCAAATCCATGTTGAGTGGTCTGCAGTGGACAGTACTCATGAAAAATGAAAAGCCTGAAAGTGCATTTAATTATAAATATTTTTCTGCCAATCAGTTGCTACCTTTAATATCAACAGTAGCTCAAGGCTGTCAGGATTCATAAAGGTTAATAGACACTTGGCAGAAAGTGTTCCATGCACAGATTTGGAAAGGACCAGTCCCCAGACTTGTATCTTTGTGTATATTTGTAGTGGTATTTGATATTCTTCCCCTGATTCAAGGAAGTGGATCATAATTCTCCAAAGTGAAGTGTGCTCTGCTCTTTTAAGTCACTCCTCCCCATGTTACCCCTTTTTCTGGAGAGACTATGTGGCATATATCCTCAAAGCTCTGTGTGCAATATGCAAAGCTCTTTGGTGTGAAGTTTCCTAAGATGCTGTGAAACATTTTCCAAAAATCTTTTGTTCAAATAGCACTACTTTTTCCTCTCTTCCTAATGTGAAACGAATGCATTTCTGCTTTATCTATTTTGTGCCTGTAATGAAACCTTTACTGGTTGAAATTTCTCCATGGTACTTGTCTCTTTGACAACAGATGATGTACCAACATATACTATTTTAAGGATTGACAACTGTGAGGAAAAAGACTACAAAGAATCAGTTCCCCAAATTTTCAAAGTACTCAAACCCCCTAAATCTAAAAGAACTTTGCTGAATATCTTAATTGTTGAAAAAAATGGGTAAATAAAATAATAAAAAACCAAATACTCCATCCAAGAATGCACATTCAATGTAATTTAAAAAGAAAGAAAACAGTTGTCATATACTTTTAAAATTCTTAAAGCACAGGCCAGCCCATTTAGGATAAATCTTGCCCAAGCATTAGATTTTAAGCAGAAAATATAAAGGTTTATTTTACCTGCAAATAAGAATTGCAGCCTGAGCTTGAGTGCAAGGCCAAAAGAGTACTGCCCAAGGGCAAAGATCTTCTTGATCTAATCACCAGTACATAGTTTTAGTGTAGTAAATGCTCCATAAAATCACCTTGCAAATACAGAAACTAGAAATGATTAACCTTTGTCTCCAGACAGACTGGATCTACCTTCTAACTTCCATTTTGTACCCAGCAGTCATGATAGTCAGTAGTGAGTCCCTGTTGAGAACCTGAAAAAGCTCTCCTTCACAGACCTCTGTCTGTGGCCTATGCCTTAGCTTATAAAATAATTTACACATTCTCTGGGCCACTTAAAGTCTTCAAACGTTTACTAGCACTGTCATATCACCTCCTTAAAATGGCCTTCTCTATTCTCAAGCGTTTGTTACTTGCTCTTTAGGTCAGCAGCTGTTGTCTTTTGGGTGTGTACAGCAGCAATTCTGCAGGCTCTGAGTACCATTGATGATTTACAATTTCTTAGACAGCTGAAAATAACTGGTCAGGGTGAAACTCTGCTTCACAGCACCCACCTGCATGCAGCTCAGGTGTCCAGCCTAGGACCACAGCCTTAGTCATATTGCCTCATTGTCACAGCAGAGAGAGAGGGTCATCACCAGATAAGAATTCAAATCACCTCTTGCAGAGATGTCTTGCTTTTAAAACAACTTAGTACTGAGAACTCCTGGCTTCCTGGTTTAGGTGCCCTGCTTGTCCGCTTTTCAGGTATGGATGAACCTGATCCTACACTGACCACAGAGTAATCCCTCGTGTTCCTGCAAAGTGGTTGCTCATTCCAGGAAATAAGGAAGAAAATCAGTCATGGATTGGTTCACATTTTGAAGTAATTTAACAGAATGTTCACTATTTGTACAGGCTTCTGATGTAAATACTGAGTAGATGAAGCATTTATCACAGCAACTTGGGGACTATCCTAAGACCAGACTGCAGGGTAAATCCAAAAGCAGAGGGGTGTTGAGCAATTTCTATGTGTTACATCTGTGAACAGGCAACTAATCCAGCACAGTTTGCTAACCTGCAGTAACAAACGTGTTTGTGTGACAGAAAGCAAGTTTAAGATTGCTCTGGAAACAAGCAGTCTGTGATGGCAACCCGAGAGCAGCATTGCATGCCATTGAAGCAAAAGCAATGCCCCAAATTAGAGTGAAGACAAGGCAAACATACAGAGTGTGAGTTATTTCCCATGCATGGCAGTATGTTGATCCTCTTTGCTTGTGTTTAGCTTAAAGCTAGTATTGTTAAGTCTCCTGCAGCCCAGCAAGAAACTCAATATGCCTCAACGAAGTCGTGGGCTCCAGGAATGTTGGAGTACCAACATCTGTGATCTCTGTGTGCTCTGCAGTTGTTAAGGCCTCATAGCACTAGACTTTGGCAGAAAAAATTCGCCATTACAGGCATTCACTTGTAATTAAGCTTTGCAGAACAAAAGTTTAAACAATAAAGAGAATAAATGATCCATTCAAATGGAACTTTCTAATTTTTTTTTTTTCTGGAATGGCTGTTACCCTCATAAACACACTTAGCAATAATGGGAAAATCATCTTGCTAATGTCTAAAAAGATTACATGTGTTTAAATTTATGCTGTATTTAATTTAGCTGTGCTCAGAACTGTTGTTGTGATTCATTGAAGAGCTTCTTACACGGGGGAAATATTTTGTATAATAAAAAGAACCAACAATGCAAAACCTGTAAGTCCCAAACTCCCTTGCAGCTTAAAGCCAAGTCCATGTCTTATGGGGAATATTTCCATGTTAGTAAACCATGACATCAGCCTCAGACAGCTGCAAATCAGGAAACTTCTCCCAAATGCTTCCTCCACAGAAGCTTGAACAGTAAGTCAATCAGTTATGCTGCAGCTGGGATCATTAGCAGTAGCTAATGTCAGTACCAATGGGCACAGTTTTACACTAAACTTTCCATTTTGATCCTGAAGGGTACCAGCTTAATTTGCAGTGATGCGTATGTCCCAGCAACGATCAGGTGCTACTTAAGCACTGGTGTCACTGATAAAGAGTTTAAAGGAGCTGGTCTTGCTCTGTTGGTCCATTTACCTATCCTTGTAGCCTGAAAGGTATTCTTGTTACAGTCGAGAGAATTCTTGTGCAGTGCAGAATGCTGACTCCAAGGCAACAGGACAGATTTGTTTCAGCATTTTCTATTAAAAAGTGCTATTTATGTTTCGCTTTTACCATTTTCCAAGAAAATTCACTGGGTAGATTTCTTTTCATATTAGTTATAATTCTCCTTCCAGACTTTCATTATGCAGTCCTACACAGTCTTGTGTGCAGCTAGAAAATGAGGTTTGATATCCAAACTCAAACCAAAAAGCTGACTGGTTCTGACAAGAACTTTCACAGAATCCAGTACCAGATGCTTCAGAAGAGCAGAGAAAAAAGGCTGAAAAATATGTTCATAAGAAAACTGTCCTCTTCAAGTCTGGATATGTCATACTTATGCACAATGTATATAAATAGATCACTGTTATTTGGTCACATGAAAACTGGTTATGCATAAAACCTCATTTATGTAATTGCAGTCATTGTTATCTCACAAACTGATAGTTCTGTTTTCAATTTCATGCAAGATTTGGCCTTTGGAATAATTTGTGGGAATGCATTCCTCTTTTTAATGATCCTTTGCGTCTGAAAGTGTTTAATCTAACTGATTCCAAAATGTGTCACCTTCTAGTTCCAAAACACAGTGACACGGATGTGCAATTAATGCAGTCTTTTCGGTGAGGCAGCATGGAGTTATGGCACCTCTGAGATACAACCCAAGGGCCACTGCAGCCCAGACTGGTTTTTCAATGGCAGATTATGAGGTACATCTTCAGAACAGTATATGTGTACATCTTAGGACAGTTGTGAACTCTACTCGCTAAGAAATAACCCTGTATTCATAGGAATAATGGGGAAAGACAGACTTTATTAGAATAAATCGCTCTAGTTCATATATTTGTAGAAATACATTTCTCTTTGTAGGTGAATCAGCTTTAGAGAGGGAAGTTTCCTTCTGGTCAGCTATCTGCCAGGATCCAAGGAGCTGTACTTTCTCTGGGTGTTTTATTAAATGATTTGTGTGTACACAGACAAGATTCTCTTAAGTGCTGCAGATGCTTTGAAAGATAATCCTGCCGGAAACTCCATCTGTACTGAATGTGAAACCTTACCAAGACTGAAAAAACTTCAAGAAAACCCACAACTTAATTTCAGCTACTTCTGTGCTACCTTACTAATTGCTACTACCCTTTAGTTTATAATGTTTTAAAGATATCTTCCAATCACTTTTTTTCCAGAAAGAAAAATGCATTGTGATGCTTTGGCCTTATTTGATGAAAAAGTCTTTTTAAATTTTTCTTCCAGTCTGTCCTTATCTGCAGAAGTGACCAAAATCCAAAATATTTTAGTTCAGATCACTGAAAAAGTAACGAGGATTAAACTGATATTGGGTTTATTGTACCACTAATAACCTCTTAGAAATTATAGAGATATTGCACACTGCTTTTCAACCCTTTTCCTAGGAAATGCAAGCACTCATAATTCTTAAATTTTGTTTAGCACCAATCAGTCCTTTGAGACTATAAAAATAAATGCTCTTCACGCCCTACACTATGTTTTAAAAGATCTATTCTCTGTCTCTACTCATGCAACCCCTTAATTTCTGCTACTTACATAAAAGAAAGTAATGGTCCTTCATTACCCTTTCCCACCCATACATAAAGTCTGAAATGAATTTAGTTTAAAAAACCAAAAAACCAAAGTATGGTTAATTCTGTTATAGAAATAAAACAAAGTCAAGAGCTAATCCGCCAAACTGTGTTAGCTTTTGCCTTCTCCCTGTGTGGTTTTTCTACTAGAACATCTTGGAAAGCAGAGCAATGCCTTCCAGTGTGCTCATTCAACAGGCAGTACAACGAGATATTGGTCATCAGGAGGAATTCTGGACACCAGCACAGCATCAGGCAGCTGCTATTGAAGGTCTTCTCTGAGCATTGCTATCCATAATGGTCTGAGGGTCTGACCAGGATTTCTAATCTCCCAGTGTCCTCACACAGATCTTGAGTTGCACTATGAATCCTTCATGTTGGGATAGTCCCACCTCTTTCTTCTCTATACCCGTATTCCCTCATTCATTGTTCAAAATCTTTTAATAAACTGTTTTTGACCTGATGACCCAGTTATTTATCAATAGTTACTAATAATTTCAGCTTGTATAAGTGTCCTAGAATAACCAAATAACATGGCATAGAGCTTCACACTTCATGAATATTTCAAGATACTGGACAAAATCTAGCAGCAAACTTATATTTTTCATCCAGTGCCTTTCTCATAATTACAGGAAGTTTGTCTTTTAGAAATTTTATCTACTGCAACCAAATCAGCAAGCAACAAAAAACCCCAAACAAAACAGAGCAGGATTTTTTTTCATATTATAGTTGAACATCTGCAGTGGCAGAAATGCATCACTTCATGTTTGATAAATTGGTGATACCTAATGCTAATGCAATGAAGTTAAAAGAAAAATTCATCAGTTTCTCGTGTTTATGTGGGGACAGGTGACCACCTTCAAAACATCTGCTAATTGACATTACAGCAGTAAAGGTGGCTGACATTAAATTCTATGCAGTTAAGACTTGGTTTACCTCCTGTATAGCAAAGTGAGAAAAGGTTCTGTGAGGTTTAGCTCTGAATGAGTGAAAAGCACTTACCAACTCCTAACAGTGCCTTTGTTATGAGATGCTGTGCTCAGGATATGCAGTTTGTGGGTGAGACTTGTTCCCAGCTCATCTGACATTAACAGAAGCTTTCACAGGGACAGGCATGCAGAACTGGAACTAAAGCTTTAAAGAAATTTAAAGAAGCTGACTTGCACTGTCCTTGTTCCATGATTTAACAGAGGGAAGGAAACTACCAGAGTTCCCACAGCAGGCAGCTTGTGAAGGAATATGTCACAGCTCCAGCTCAGCCCCAGGTCTACCCTCTGACATGCTGCAGGCTCCAGAGGGATAAGCCTCAACACATCAAAAAGACATTTCTGAAGATTATGGACTGAATGAGAGCCTATATCTTAAAACTTTGCTTTCTAAAATGCTTTCTAAAGACAAGGCCTTTAGAAAACATGTTCAAGGGTAAAATCCAACAAAGATCATTAGCTAAATGTCTGGAAAAGAGCAGATTACAGCCACCAGGCTTAAGGATATGAGCAAGAGAAAGTGCTTGAATTCCTTATAAATGCAATATATGTATAGATATGTAATATTTGGGGTGGCTAAAAAGAGGGAAAATTAAAGAGAGGGATGGGTTTTATGCAAAGGCAAAATTGTGACACATTAAAAAAACCCATAAAATTGAGCAAGTGGGAGGGAAAGCAATTATTTCTGAAGTATGGATGGGTCAGATAACATCATGCTGAGCACAAATCTATTGAAACTCAGTATTGTCTTCAGTTTCTTTCAGTTTCGTCAAAGTTGTGACAGAGCAATGATAACCTGAGTGGCTACACAGATACTGTCTTCTTCCTCTCTTAGGTGAGACACCTCCAGACTGCATTCAGAAACAATGTTTTGGCTCAGACCCTCTTTCTTGCACCCTTGACAGTAAAGAGCAAGGCCAGAATTTGTGCCAAAACTGATTATCTGCCTTGGTGAGACTAACTGACACTGACAAGTGTTTATTTCCTCATGAGCATAGCCTTGAAGTACTCAAAACTGAACTTCTACTGAACAAGGCTCACATTGCAGAATCAGACTCTCATCCTTAAAGACTGATTTTTGTTTAGGTCATCAGGGAAACAGTAATGTCTTCCTATCCTAAACATCTGAGAACTTCCAATCTGTTTTTCTAGCAACACGAGTGTGAAACAACTCCTCCAGCAGTGCAGACATCATTCTGCTGCTGTCAAACTTTGTATCTGAAATTTAACTATACATGGAGTGATGTCATCATGGTCCTACTGACTTGTGTAATTCTATCATGAGCTTTCCTAATATTTCATGTATCTATTAGGACTCCAAATTATTTCTAGGCATATTTTTCTTTAATGCTAGTCCTGCAATTTTTTGATGTGGTTTATGGCTTTCAAATAATCAGTCATGATCACCATGTTGAGGAAAAAGATTTCAGAAGGCATAAATTAGAAGCAAAATGGGATTTTGACTGTGATACAGAGGTCATGTTAATCCTCAAGAGAGAGTTAATGCCTTGTTGACTTCTACATTTACCCAAGGCAAATGCTATATCATCTAGATTGAACTGTGGGCACAGTGTGCTATGAAATCATTACAAACCCACACACTTCAGCTGATGCAGATGATGATTCTGTGATTCTATGTGGGTTCACTTCTTCAGACACGATCTTTCCATAATGCAAAAAACTAAGAAAATTTCCAAGCAGATTTCTCTCCTTCAGCACAGTCTGAAATTATTGTAGGAAGAAAAAGACTATAAAGCTGGAAAAGGAATTTCATTCTCCAGTGCTACACCTGAAACACTGAAAATGTTGTCTGATGGAAAGAGGTTCTGAAAAATAGAGGTGACAGAGGTTCTGATTGTCTATTAAATGCATACTATGAAACCCCAGGAAAAAAAATTTGAAACTTCTTTGTCTTGCATCCTACTCCCTGCTTTGTTCCAATAAAACAGAATTGCAACCTTTAATATTTTGGTGGGAATTTCTCAAGACCTCATATTGACTTGTCTATTTTGATGTGGCCATGCACAGGATTTTACTGTACAGAAAATTGTAGCAGCTGTCATTAAAACTGGCTGCCAGTCAGCAGATCAATGTCCCAAGAAATTGGTGGTATAAATACAATACTGTGGGCTGTTACGACCCATTCCAGAAGGCGAGGGTAACCTGGGTTTGTGTTAATAGATCCCTTGGGGTGGAGTAGAGTGAAAGGACACTAGATGATCAGTGTTTGTACATATACACATGAAGGGTTTATTTTAGAACAATTTGGTTGTAATGGAAGGCAAGTATGTAGCCATTTTGCTTACTGTTAGCTGTAGTAATACATCAATATGAAAGCATAAAAATATTACTGAAGAAAGTGCATGAGGAAAAGAAAGAAAGGATAAGAGTAGAAAGATACATAATCACCACCCTTAGATCTTGGGATGAGACTTGATTGTTGCAGCTTAGACATTCCTTGGTCAAAGTGATGATCCATTGGGGATTGGAGAAGAAACCCATAAAGCACAAAGTTCGATGGGTTCAAATACACCCAGGCTCAGTGGGAGCACCCAGGTACCTCCTCTGGGGGAGCTTTCAGTCATCGGCTGGAAGGCCTCAGAAATGAGGCTGGGGACATTTTGGGGGTTATAATGGTTTATGACACCTTCTAAGACATGACAGCTGCCTCTCACATCAGTGCAGTTGAGCTGGGAATGCCCCGTCAGGAGGGATGAAAACCCTCAGGACCTTTCCTGGGGAGGAGGTGGAGGGGCAGTTTTACAATTGAGTGAGTTGTGTAAGGGAGAGTAATTGGCATGATGAAAAGCACCATCCCACCTCACAGAATCTGCCTCTTATCAGCCTCAAAGCCTGGCTTGTAGACTCTGGTGGTGATTGTTCACCCCCTCTGGCTCATGCAGATAGAGGTTTGCCATTACACACCCAAAAACTCACATCTCTCTCTACGGGGGTGCAAATATGCCTTCAGCAAAGCATCCTGCCCCTTCCACAAATGGGCAAATGTTTTGAGTCATTAACCTTTAATAGACCAACCTCTCACATGGGCAAATGCTGATGTTCTAGAGTCAGGCATTGGCTCTACTCTCAAATAGGGGAACAGAAAGTAGTGACTTTCCAGAATTCACAGGGAAAGGATAGAGGAATTTCACTCCTTGGCAGAGCAGATTTTTTTTGTTATACAATGCATATGAATTAGAATTTCCAGGGCAATAAAGACAAAAATAAGAAGCCCCAACCCAATCCAAATGCTCATAATGTGATTGACAGAAAACACTTCAACAAAATACCTTCTGAACCCTCTCGTCACAATGATCACCCCATTTCTGGGAGGGCTGCTATGGGAAAAATTCATTGCATCTCAGATAGCGACAAATGACAAATACCAGTTGCAAATAGCATGGTGTAGGTGTCTATACAGGGTCACAAGAGGAATTCCAGGAATATGCATTATTAGGGGGTGGCTGCCATTATCAAACTTTAAAGGGGATGAAGATAAGAATCAATGATGCATTTGTTTGAGTCTCATACAAGCAATATGGACAGAAGGGGTGAGAAGACCAAGCCCTAGTACACAGCACAGACAGGGACATTTCCATTGCGGCCTTTAGCGGTGCTGGTGGGACCCGCAGAGGGAAGCATGCTGATTCACCCATCAGTGAAAGGAGGCTTACATGTAATTAACCATTGTTTTCTGTAGTATGGCATGTTTAACTTCCCTGTGATTATTATTCACAACATAAGGCTTGGGAAAGCAAATGTGGGGAAGTGCTCTTAGAACAGCTCATGCACAATGCTCTCAGTGCTGAGTGTTTTCTTCTGCAAATGGTCTTTGTCAGAAGCTCATGTGGATCTATAGAATCCACTTGTGGTCCCTGCACTCATACTCCTTTCCACAGAGGTCTTCTAGCTATTTTCCTTGGCTGTTTCATCAGTACAGCTAGCTTTTTCTTTCAGGCTATGCTGGATGCCACATAATGGTGTGACTAATTGAAGTAGTTTCTTTCCGTTCTCCTCCCCCAGATCTCTTGATTAATATTTTGTTGTATACTTTAATTAGCACTTTTCTGGCTTCTGGCTGCTTGTAACTCAGAGCTTTCTGAATAGACACTAGTAAAACTTTACACATTGCATTATGACAAATACTGCAAATAAAAACTCCTTACTAGATTTGCAATTATATCATGCCCACAGAATTCTATTAAAACCCCAGCATGACACCGCAGACGGTAAAATGGGGAATGGGCTGCTTCCTGTATGCATGGGAGTAATTCTGGTAAATCCCATCATAATCATGTTACAAAGTTAGACCATTAAAAGGAAAACAGCAATTGTTAGCCTTTCTAATAAAGTTTGTATTTTCTGGGGTTTTTATTTCAGCGGCTCAGTTTCCTGCCTACTGACTTATGCTCTCAAATGTGGTTTGTATACAAAGACACAGAGGAAGCCAGCTCTGCCATAGTTTTCTGGTGAAAAACATTTGTATTAGCCTTTGTAATTTCACTTAAAGAAGTTTAAAATGTCTTAAACTTCTGCTTTTAGCCTCACACACATGTAAATTTATATCAAATGAAGCCCAAGACATATTCATGATGGGTGGGAAAGTTTCAAGTTTTACACAGTTTTAAAGAGGGTCAGGAGGAAGATGGCATCCTGAACTTGGCAATATGGTCTTTTCTTTAGAAGCAATGAAACCACCTGTGATTTTGTGCCTACTGATATAAATCAGATGAAAAGGGGCTCCTTTAAGACTCTGTGAACATGGCTTAATGTAAGAAAGTACCTACTTTAAGCTCCTTGCATACACCTTACTTGCTCTTGGAGGGGGACAGAAGATCACTAGTGTGAATTTATTTGATGTAACCACTTTTCTTGACCTTAAAACTCTTGTTTCCACATTATAGGTTGTTAGCGAAAATTCACATTTTCTGTGAAAGGGTAAATTTCCTGGAGTTTTTTTGGTGAGGATCTGGTTATACAATTTCTCTTAATATTGGGATGAACCCATATAGCTAAATCCCTGTGAGAAGATATACCTCCTTCATATCTCAAGACTTGGCAAATTAATTTTATTTTCATAAAATGGAGAAGGCAATGGCACAGAAAGACAATAAATTAAGTCCCCTGCTGTGTGCATGTGGTCCTTGATGTAATACTTATTTATTTTATTTATATATTTTGAATAGAGATGAAGGCTTTAAGCATTGCATTGCTTGCTTGCAATGAAGATTATGGGAACTACGGCTTTACTGACATCAACTACAATAATACAAACCATCTTCATTTATGAAAGAAGAAAGACATAGATAAGTGAAACAAGCAATACATATGTTCCTCCCACTGAATAAAGCCCAGGTTTGAGGAACGATGCTTGGATGGTGCACAATAATAACCTGTCTTTCTATAAGAACTGTCACTCTGTATCTTACAAAAATTTAATAAAGCAGGCATGTAGAGCCAGGTGGTTATTTCCTGTTGTTAAAGCTTTAAGGGACAAATTAATCTCTGTTGTACCCTCCATTGACTTCAACACTGTCTCTATTGACTTGAATGAAATTACATTGCAGATAATTTGGATGTGGGTTCTGGAGGATAGGAAACATTTAGGTACCTTTTTGGAAGTCATCTGTGTAAAACTTCTGCATTTCATGTAACTGTCATGAATTGTCTGTATCTTTGGGCACAACACCACCGTGTAGTTCCTTGCCCCACTAAGACACCACCTTCACCCTGTACCATGCAGCATGGTGCTTTGGTTTTGGAAACAGCATAGTGGCTGCGATTGGGATAAAGATTTCTAGTGTAGAAACAATGTTAAAGTGTCGTTGGGTTTGGAGCAAGCTCAAATATTTCTGTGGAACTGTGTTGTGTAGATGTACCCCAAGTCTCACATGGCCCACAAAAGAAGTTTATTGGCTAATGTGTGTTCAGGTTCAGGTGGGAACATGCCGGTACCTCCCCTGGAGGTGGGAGTTTTACACTGTCTGATGCAACACTGTGGATCATGTGCAGTCCTCTGCTGGAAGGTCCCAGAAAAGAGTCTGGGGGTACTTTAGGGCTCTTTCATGGTTTATGGCCCCTTCTAATGACACGACCACTGTCTGACCCATGCTTAGTTCTTCTTCTGAACGTGTGGCATCTTCTGTCTAAATACTAAATATTAAAAGAACAAACAGCATTAATTTTTTTCCTGTAATCTGGAGAACAGATGCAAAGATTTGAGTTGTTTCACATATGCCAGCCATAAGAATTTAAACTACTTCAGCACTGATAGCTGCTGAGCTGGAGTTTTGAAGAACCAGAGGGATTAAGGAGCCAATGAACACTCTAGGGACAGTCATTGGGGCTGGACAGAGTCTAACCAGACCCCACACCTGCTTCTCAAAACAAGTATCCAAGTCATAACCAACCTGGGATGCTTCTAACTGCTACAGACTCTAATGCTGTAGCCCACTTGAAGAAATGAATCTCAATTTAATGTGGGTATAGAACGATATTAGTTGAAGATTTCTGTAGATATGAGAAAAAAAATCTCACTTTTTTTTTTTTTTCATAAGACAACACAGTGGTGCCTTTCATCAATGATATAGGCCATCTAGTATTATGCAGGAATGTCAGTGTCAGAGTATGTGTGACCATCTGAAAGGCAGTTAATAAAAAACCCATGGTTTTAATCTATTTTCTCTTCTCTATGAACAGAGGATGGTTTTCTGGTTATAACGAAGATGAACAACTTCATCTCTGTGCTGTGCTTTGCTCTGCTCTGGAGATAGTGAGAGGTGGGGAACGTTGTGATTCCTCTTTCATTTTGAAAGTTGTTTGCAATGTACCTAATTAATCCTGGTAGAAACAAAAGTGACAGTAACATAAACTGCAGAAGGAGTTTAATGTGTCTTGCTTGGCTTGGAAACTATGGCCAAATACAGTCATGTGCAAGCAAAAATATCCTTACCTTCCTTAGTTTCCCTGAACAAGTTATTTGAATGGAAAAAAAAGTCAGAAACTTTCTTTCCCTTTACCACTTGAAAACAGCACTTTGAATCACAATACAGTTTGTTTATCCACTTACTTACAGCAATTTAGGCCTTTATTGCTGTTGAACAGAAATGTTAGAGGCAAAGGCATTAGCCACTGCCTGAATGTGCTGTATGTAACATGCACTGGTTACAAATAACTTGGAGAAAGTTGAGAACTCATTAAGCATTCGGCACTAAAAATGAAACAAACCACAAAGTTCTTCATTGAGCCCAAACAGCTGCAGTTGTGTATGTATTTCCAAAATCATAAGAGAATGAATTTTGGTGTTTGGTTTTTTGGGTTTTTTTTGGCTAGATGTCTTTTATTTCATTCTAAGATATGATCTGAATGTACTGCACTTTGCCAGTGGGATGAGACTGTCAACACTCAAACTGAATGCAAACAACAGAAATAAAAGATGTGGGAATCTGACACTTACTTGGACCAAGAGTTTCAGCTCAAGAGGTCTGGAAACCAAGAGGTCTGGGTTTGGAAAAAATAGATCTTGAGGCAAATTTCAGGATTTTAGGTGTACCACTGGTTAAAACATAAAGTTGCAAAACTGAGGTATTGATGTTGTCTATCTAACTCAGCAAGGACTTCAGTGTGTTTCAGTGTGGCACAAGGAGGACATTGAGAAGTAGGTACTTGGTATAAAGAGCCATGTGGGGATGAAGGAGGGAAGATTAGAGCAGGTGGAAAACAAGTTGGTCTTGAACTGCTCAGGCCGTTAATGTGGCTAATGCCATGGAATTAAATCTCAGGCTCCTTAAGAGATGCTTGAGATGTTTCCAAAGGTGTTGGAGTGTGCAGATTTTGAAACTCAGGCCATTAGAGATGCATTTCCATTTCTGGTAAAGCACATGCCAAACTTTACAAACTCTCAGGGTCACACCTAAGTCATTTAAGCCTCACTTCTTGTGTGGAACAGCCCAGGTTTTTATCTTTGCTGCTTGGGTGCCATGTGAGGAGTCAGAGTCCAGGCCACAGCATGTGGCTAAGCACAAGGTAGTTGTCTAAGGCTTTGTTAAAAGGGGAGAATGGATCAGGAGGATTGTCATACTGAACAATGACCTTTTGCCTGTGCTTGCCCCTTGGTCTTCCCAGCCTCATGTTACCACAAAATACACTGAACATCACTGGTCATTTTGGGATGTCTGGACTTCATTCACATTTCTCCCAGAGAAAATGAAGAATTGCAGACTACTGAGCGGATAGAAATTAATGTCATCCTTCTGTTGTTAGGTCCTGTGTGATTTCTACTCTCTCCTGCAGGACAGTTTTGCTACTGCAAGTGATGGGATATGACAAATAGACTGAACTTGTTTGCCTTTCTGAGATATAGGAATTAATATAAATCATGATGGATCTTGTATGGTGCTGCAAAGTCAAGGCTTGGCATCATAATCCATCAGCTCCACTGCAAAGGTTTTTCCTCTGTATCCTCTACAGTGCACCACCATAACACTCCAATAAAGGAAATACAGATTGGTTGCAGGAGTGTTTCCTAATGTCTCCCACATGTACAATTCATTGAAATATTGCATTAATAATCCTATCTGAATGCCTCCTTTCCAAGAAGTACTCAGGAGTCAAGAAATGGAAGATAAGACTGCTCTAGTTTAAAATACCAATTCTTGCCTCTGGTCTTTTTCATGATGTGATCTGACAGATCAAAATATCTTTTGAGAAAAATTACCAGAAAGCTATTTCCAGAAAGCTACTTCCAGAAAGCTACGTGACAACCTTTACCCACCTCTTCTATATCACCTTGATATTATTTGCAAAGTATTTTCCATTCAATTCTATATAATAATTGTTAAGATCACCTAGAACCTCTTTTTTTAATCTTAAATGTTTTAGTCTAGTTTTAGCCTTTCATGCGATGTGCCCTGAAACAATGTTTAATGCTATGAAATGTGCATTTTTCCTTCAAATCAACATCGTCTTACATTGGTGCAGCTCAGAACTAGTAAACTGAGGGTAACTTAACAGCTCCCTGGTAACACCTATGCTGTTTTCCTTACTGTGAAATGTCCATTCCAGCTGGGCACAGAATAAAATCCCTCACAGTGCGAATGATGAAGGACTAGAGCAGGGGCCTAAGGAGGCTGTGGAAATCTGCAGCCTTGGTAGTTTTCAAAGTTTTACTAGACATGGTCCCAAGCAACCTAATTCAACTTTGTGATTTTCCCTGCTTTGAGACAGGGAGCAGACTAGATGATTTTAAGGTTATTCTGTGAGTTTACATTACATGCACAAGTTTTCTATGGCCTTTCTCTGACTCCTGGGGGAAAAAAAGGAAAAGGCCTTATGCATAAAAGATAGTGATTATACAAAAGTTAACATATATATTCTCAGTAAAATCATTACCAGGGTGTACACATTCCTGGAGGGCATTATGAAAAGTAGTTTAAAATGCAGCTCGGACATCCAACCCAAACACATGAACCTTTTGTGTACTCTCTGTGGTTTACAGAAATGGAGTAGCTGCTTTTGCAATATGGCCTGTCATAAAAAGTTTTTTTTGAGAGTCTGTAATGACCTTCAGGTAAAATACAATCTGAAATGTATACTGTAATGAGTTTTTCAGGTATTCACAAAGTAAAAACTTGTGACTTGAAAGTAAACTAAAATTCTCACGCATCATCTTAGAATTGCATAAATACTGTTGCAATACCATTTTAGATTCCAGAACATCTTCAAAAACTTAATAACCTCTGCAGACAGTCTCTGCAGATGTCATGACAGGTCTGTTGCAGAGGAACTGAGTCCAATTTTTCCCTTAACAAGATAAAGTCCTTCTAAAACTGAGGAATATATCCCTTTTGCCACTGGTGCGACTTTATACAGATCCAAGACTCACCTCAAAAGGGGAGTGGGCTCCATTTTGATTCTGCTTTCTGTCTGTCAGCATGCGGGTAGGAAGAGTTGGGGAGCAGCTGGGGGTGGAGATGAGGCTCTTTCTGGTCATCCTGTGCTGGGTTCCGAGTGGCACTGGTCAGCACTACATAGGAACATCCTGGACTCTCCAATGGATTTTACATTCTTTGGCTGTTTTATAGGACACAAAGCCAAAATCTTTCAAAAAGAAAGTGTCCAGTGATGCTGGGCATGAATGAGCAACCTTGCCCTGTGGCATGGGTGCCTTTTCCAGGATGACTGAAGTGTTACTGAAGATAACAATCACTTGGCTTGTGTTCTCTGGAAGGCCGTGCTTTTCAACCAGGAGTAAGACAACTATCAGAGTAAAGCTGAAGATTGTCTTAAACTGAACAAAAGTTAATTTGGTTTCCAGGCTTAGAAGTAGGGTTTCCAGTCTGTCAGGTCACAAGAAGAGATGTCTTCAAGAAGTCCCCTGGCAGAACTATAAATATTGACACACCAAGTTGTCAGTGGTCACTTTGTGCGTGTGTAAATATCAAGAAAAACATCCCTGGTCCTAACACACTGAGCACTTAAACAAAGAGTAGAAGTCACAGGGGTGTCAAGCAGTACCCGCTGTGTTGCTTTCTGTGTGCCTGTACCTAATGGCTAAGCTGAACACAGGAATCCTCAGAAATCCTCACACTTCAGGAGATAAAATGATTTATTTTGCTCTCAGCAAAGCCTTAGATTGCTTCTCTTTCAAGTCTTTAATACACAGAGCAAGGTTTGAAAACATCAATTTTCTTTAAGTTGAGGAACAACCTCTCAATAGTGAAGGAAAATGTGTACTTTGGCTAAAGTAACATCATATTATTCACCTGGAATCTTTCAGTGCAGAGGCAGTGGGAGAGATGCAGCACCAGAGAAAGTATATTCTCTCCCCACTCAATGTTTTGAGCCCAAACTGAACCTTCTCCTGTAAATGTAACAATTACCATATAAAATATTCTGTGAGACCAAATTCTACATTTGTTCATTGCAGCAAATAAAATGTGCAGAAATGTTTTACTCTTTATTTTCTTTTAGCACTGTGTTTCACCATGTATGTGTCCCAGAAATCCATTGAGAGTTCACTGAGAGGATTCACCCAGAAAGACTTTGATCTCTAAACATGACAAGAAAAATCATGGTTACCTCAGTCTTCCCAGCATCACACCCTGTACATGTCCATTACTGGAGACTTTTTTGGTAAGAAATGTTTTCAGGAGCTTGAATAAGAAAAGGCTGGTTGGGTCCCAGTTCCACAATGTGGTCAATTACATCTCTGATTGTGGGCCTGCTGATTGTGATGGGATCAGAGTACTCAGCTTAAATTAAGCCTGTGCTTTGGAGAAAGACTCTGTAAGATCTTCTCCAACCCATGGCAAGCATCCAAAGCCTTAATATTTAAACTCTTGGCTTTTTGAAATGGCTGCAACATCATTTTCCAAGGTGAGTGTTAAGTAGACCGAGTTGGCAATATAACAAATTAATTTACAAGACTACATAAACTGTAGTCTAGACAGAGCTGCAGAAATTTTTTCTCCTGTTACACTCATGCATCCAGTGTTCTCTGTAGGAACTTTTTATCTCTCCTACTCAATCTATTTTATGAAAAACATACTTGAAATTACGTTAAGGCTTGCATTTCCCAATGCTTCCTACTCCTCTTCACAGCCTAGTGACAATGAAGAGGAAGTTTTGTTCTGGGCTGTTTCTCAGCTTCTAGAGCACCCACATAACAGACACATGGTAAAAATGACTCAAAAAGCAATGAACAAAATCTCACTACATCTGCATCTTGCTCCTAATGACACACTTTTATTCTTTTTGCAAGCTGCAAAAACCATCTCAGTCTCAAGATCATTACAGTCCTTTAAAAATTCTAAACGAGGGTTTTTTGCAGCATCCATGCTGTTCATTTAACCACAAGTAGTTTTAAAATGTTTTTAACTTATGACAAGATGCTGGCTAAGAAAGAATTATCAAATTAATGTATCGTAAGAGAAAAGATTTAACAAGCATCAACCACAGGCCAAATCATCAAGAAAAGGGAAACAGACCAGTTTTCCCACTAAAATGACCAAGTATGAACATTTTGAAGGATGACCCGATGTGTACACAGCTGTGCAACATTGGTATGGGAGAGGGCACTCCTAATCCCCAAGGCTTCACTGCAAAGCGTGTGTAAAAATCAAGTCTGGCTTCTGCTGTAAATCTCTCTCGATGGTTTAGGCACATTTAAGTCTTCTGGCATGCAAAATTATCTGTGCTTTGGTGATCAGCTGCTCAGTTTGACTGCAAGGATAGGAACTATGAGTATTGTCCTTTGCCTGTAGCACTTCTGTTTTCTCAGCCCAAAAAAAATGCATTTTCTTCAGGTTCTGCCCTTGCAGGAGGTACTTGACTTTGCAGGAGGTAAATGACCATCCAGGTACAGTCTTCATATCCTCCCATTTTTCTAGCCTCTAGGTTCTCTTATCATTTCTCTGCGTCTTAAATTTTCCCAGTTCATTTTTATGAAATATCTTACTCCTTCCCACGTCTCATTCCTTCATTTGCTTTGCCTCTGCGTATCGTTCTTCTTATCCTCTCCAAACTGTTCTTTTGCCCTTTACTTCTCACTTACCCATCTGGCACAGCATTTGGACCAATAGCTTCCCACAGCTTGGCTAAACAAGCAAGGCAGAATTTTTCGCAGTGTTTTCTCTGTGTCAGTAGACCAGGAAGTAAAAGTGCCTTTTTAAACTGGTAGTGAGTGCAGAACCAGATCTGATCTCATCCAATGCACCACTAATTTGGTGCATTTCACTCAGAACTGGTTTAAGATTTATATCGTCCTTCCTTCTTTGATCTGAATAATACTAATATAATTAGCATTTTTGGTTTGTGACCTGGAAATTCAGATAAGCCAGCAATTCACAGGGATTTCTAAAGGAAAGATGCCTTCTTGACCTTGTGACTGCTGAGAATTCTTGATAAAAAAGCAATGCCATGCTGAACACACTGAAGCTGTGAGGGTGGTGGTGGTTGAGGTGGTTGGAAAGGAGAGCTTGTGTAGGTTGCTCTCTTTATAACAGGCAACTTTGAAGCT
Organism: Corvus brachyrhynchos; assembly: GCF_000691975.1. Lineage (NCBI taxonomy): Eukaryota > Metazoa > Chordata > Aves > Passeriformes > Corvidae > Corvus > Corvus brachyrhynchos. Next base: position 6,213,046 of record NW_008238132.1, on the reverse strand, counting down.
CCTGGATACTCACAGATGCTGAAATTTTGCATCTCTCTTCTAAAGCCCATTCATCCTGACATGTTTTGAATAAATTTTAGTCTCCACCAAATGGTATTTTTTGATGGAAATCTGGAAAGATATTTTCATGCAAGTTAGGTAATTCAGGAGGTTTCAATGAAGTCCTTGAAAAGGTCATGCAAACTTTCTGGCACTTCTAGAGAGTGCTCCAGAGCAGAACTAACAAACAGACTCTTGCATTGTCCTCCTCAGATTTCCATACCTCTCCAAAGACTCTGAAGGGAAACCAGGAAGGCTGCATTCCTAAGTCAGGTGCCTGAACTTGGTGGCCCACTGCCAGGGACAGCTTTTCCCTTATTTTCTGTGAGAAGTCAACAGCTTGGGAGCAGTGCACAAGGAAGCAAACTAAAGAGCAAGAGGGCAGCATATCAATGTATTTAAACAGCATGGAAAAAAGGCATGGGTGCTTTCTGTACCTCAGATGCTGGAGCAATCTCAGGCAGTGAAGAGAAGAGGCTAGAGGAGGCATTTTTAGCTTTCTAGTAGTTTCAGGGTAAAATGACTGCCATGCCAGGGTAAAATGACTGTGTTTACAATATCTAGGTCCATTAAACAGATTTATTTGGACTCTGGATGTGAACATAACCTAAGGGTGATGGTAAGAATATGCAAATAGCTGCTGGCTGCCTACAGGGCATCAGGTTTAGGATCTGTGGAAATCTGAACTTCCAACAATGAGCTCAGTTTAAAGGTCTGGGACTACGTGTGACTAAGTATGGCTTGGAAACGTGTATAGTATTATAGTCAGATTTATCTGCAAAACCCTGGGTAACATAATCAAAGCCTTATCCAAGAAAACACAGTGTAGGGGTCACCTTATACCCACAAAGTTATCAGCTAAAATATTAGATGATCTGAAAGAATAAGGTCATTCAGAGCTCCTGGGAGCTGACTAACATTTAACTTGTCATGAAGAATAACTCTTCTTTCTCTAGTTGCTCTTTTTTAGATTATCCTACCTTTAAAACCCACTGTCTTCTCAGTTTTGTTCTCTCAGGGCAAAAATAGCAGTGGTTATTGATTTGCAGCCAATGGGATTTTTTTGTTTGGATTTTTTTGTGCATTTCATAATGGCTTTTTTGAAGAGGTTTATGTTCCAGAATTAGGAGTGGCAGAAGGAAGAGGAAATTTCACCTGGACTTCAGGATCAGAAAACACACACACACAAAAAAATACTGGGAAAAAAGGTTGTACTGACAACTGGAAAAAACCAAATTTGTAGCTGATCTAGATGAGTCTGACGTGGCTGGAGTGCTGGAGATAATAGAGTGGCATGTTTCCACTGGAGGAGGATCTATTACTTTTTGTAGATGAGTTTGAATAAATGGCTATTTAACTTTAGTAACACTAGAGACTGTGTAATCTCTAGTCCTGCAAAATTGAAACCTCTTGACAGGATTCTTTTGCTGACTTGTCAAAAATTCCCTTATAAAAAAAAAATGGAGTTTTTTTGGAAGCAAGTCTATGTTAAACAGTAAGTATTGTCAAAAATGCAGAGTTTGGTTTTCACAACTAAAGATTTTAGAAGCACAGAAGAAGGAAGAGTGGATGCATGGAGGCCATTCTTTCCAGAATGAGAGGTAGATGTGGACTGTGGATTCTTCCAAGAACAGAGCAAATACTGCATGCAGTCTTTGACTGGATATTTCTAAGTGAGATTGAAAACAGCATACTGATTGACAAAATGTCAAAGGAAATAGAGAGCTGGAATATGTGGCATTTGGATATTTCTTCTAGAGCTGGAATTTCCAAGTTAATTTCTTACAGAATTCATTACAAATATAGGACAGAATAACAACTTTCATCATGCAAGATAGAACTTTTAAGTCTAAGAAACTGTTTGAACCCAGTGACACTGAAGATTTTTAAGTCTTTTATTGAATATAGTGGCTTCAATAACAGCCAAGAAATGTGTGGCTTTCCTTGTATATGGAAATAAAAATGGGGATCTCCTTGCTTTGAAAATCTTTAAAACAGGCTTCAATATTGATATGCATCTTAATTTGTCAAATATCTGGAAAACCAAGACAAACATTTTCTTTAAAAAAAGAAAAAAGAGGTTAAAATCAACAATATCCCAAAGTGGATTCTAAGTGTATATAATATCCTTGAAAAAGTATATTGTACAGCTAAACATAATGCAAAAAGAATCATAGAGTAGATTTTAAAAAAAAGGATTTTGACCAAGTAAAAGCTTTTTTGAGGTTCTCCTAAAGTGTTCTGCTCTTCTTTACACTTTCCTCTATTATTTTCAACAGAGTAGAACATAGCTGTCATGCAACACAAAGGAAGTGAGTTAATAACAGCAATTATACAGAATGTTTGAAATAGCAGCATATGGAATGCTCATCTCATTATTTCCGTAGTGTACTCTACGTGTCTTACTTGTGGTAGAGCTCAGATCCATCCCTCTGAAATAGGCAGGAGGTAAGAAAAAGCTTTGTGAGGAAATCAGCCAAAGTGTGGGAAGGAAGTAGGACTTAGTTACAACTTTCTTCAAAACAAGACATTCCTGCCAGTCTTTTTTGTTTGCTTACACAGCAAAGACGCTGCAAAGACGGGCTCTTATTCAGCCAGTTCCTGGAAATATAGTGGGAAGGATTATTGTATGTTCTTAGAAGTGTTGCTGAAATCAGTGAGTACAGTCTGGTTCAGAGCTGACATTTCCTGTTAACTGGACAAACTGCCTTTACAGGATCTTCTCATTAGGTGTTTCTTTAGTGGCATACCGACAAGTAGTTTCTCATTTCTTTGTCTTTTCTCTTTCCTTTTGATTTTAAAATTTTTTTAAATTTAATTCACTGTCCAACATAGATACTCTAAATCTCTTTGCTCTGCAGAGCAGCAAAATCACTTGGTGCCCTATACATTCTGATGCCATTATGGATCTGCTTTATCTGTTCAGCTACAGTAACATTTCCTCAGAGTTCAGGCTGTATTCCAACTGGTTGGCAAACTCTACATTCAAAATTATCTAGGCACATAAATAGCAATAATTGCATTAATATTACCGTACTGTGGATTTTATTCTTGAGTGCTGTAGATCAGCAAAGTTCTAGTGGTGACAAATCAGGATAATTATGCTGATTTATTCCTTAAGCATCAGGCCATATTTAAAATGATGACAAACTCTGACACACATTAGCCATTTCCCTGTGGTATATACCACAGAGTACTATCTTGATGCAATGATGATTTCGGAGCTGTATCATTGCTCATCCTTCAGTGGACTTTACCCATAATATAGGAGAATTAATTTTATCCAGAATATTCTGTACATTAGCTGTTCTACTGCGTTCATAGTGAAATATTGCCTGTGCAGGAACCCTACAGGAAAATGGCAGTATCATTGACACATTTGCCAAGCCTACAACAATATTTGAGAAACTGACACAGGCTAACAAAATTTATTTGGCCAAAACACCAGAAATGAGTCAACACCTGTCCTTAGAGAATTCCATTGGGAAAACATTATGGATTAGTTTGTCTCCATATGCCTCTGCATTGTCTGTGTATATAATACAGTTTCATTTTTTCAGGAAGATTGTTTTATTAGACACCGGACTTATACATGAAAGCTGGAGGTACTGGAAACCATTACCTGTCTTCTTTGGTAAAGAAACAAATGTTTCTCATATTTAGACATGATTAAACATTCCCTCTGAAAATAGGGACATAAAAGTGGAGCTGGATCATCTCAGGCTGTATGTTTGAGTGTCCCTTGTCCCACATCTTTCAGCGCCATTTGCCAACATGAGCTACCTTTAAGAATGGCTTAGCACCTGGCATGCAGATCTGGAAATACCATACAAGGGCCACGTGGGATCCAGTCATCTAGAGGTGGGACCTGGAGGAATTGCAGGGACAGTTGCACCACACTGTAACTTCTGCCTAGGATGTGTACCCAGGGAAACCAGGGTGCAGGAAGGTAGGGCTGGCTGTCCCTCAGGTCTCTGCCATTCAGCTGGGACACAGCTGATATTTGCACTGATGAGGCTGCACTAATGGCAGCACAGCCCCCAAGACTGGAGGGACCAGCTTTAGAGGGTTAATTTGCAGATAGGGATGTGAAATTCCTGCCTTTGACAGAATCGCCTGCCCTTACACTCAGTGGAAGAGAAGGCATCTCCAAAGAGTGAACCATCTGACCTACTTCTTACATGCCCTCCTGGCACCCAGGTAGAGGATAGTTCTGTCAGTCAGTGACCAAAAAAAGGCTGAACATTTGAGACACATGAAGATTTTCCAGGGGACTTGTCTTAGAAGCTGATAAGGAGGTCTTTATCTGAAGCATCCACTTTGTCTTAAACCTAAGGGTGTTGCAGAGGAGCTGTTGGTGGCCAGATTTTTTGGGTGCAGGGAACAATGTGTAGTCCTTGGCCCTCTGTTCCTGAGGACAAGTTTCTTTACTTTACTCCCAGCCTGCTTCCTCCAAACCAAGACCAATGTACAAAAGGGAAAAATTGGGACAGAGCAACATCGCCAACTCAAACTACTGTGTTTTTTGAAGAATTCAGGTGATAACAAAAGATACTGTTGGCAGATTGTATTATTGTACTAGACTGGTTCATGGTTTGATTTTTTTTGTAGGGTTGTTTGGTTGGCTTTTTTAATAGGATACAATTTTACTAGCATTGAGTACCTTAAACATAATCTACAAGGCAGGAAAAAACAGTAAAAGTGACTGGTTGTCAAATTAAGTTAGTTTGAATGTTCTTCGGCAGTATGTAAAATTTTTGTTACTAGAGCACTCAACATCAATATGAAGGCAAATCATCATTTAAAAGGAATTTAGGAATTTAAGAATCTATAGACTAGTTTCATCTTTAGTAGGATCAGTAAAATCGCTTGTACTGCATATGGCTTCTTCCATGCAGCAATTCACATGAGGTACTCAGCTATGGGGAGGTTCTCCAGTGTGTCTGCTTTTAAATGTTCCTCTTCCTCCTGCCTGCCCAGGCAAAGAAGTAGGAAAATAGTGCAAGGTAACAACAGTAAGAGTAATGACACTGTAATTCAGGGTAGTTAAAAGTAGAAAGGATGGCAATAAAAACAAATATCGAATGCATATACATCTGTAGAGTTGTGATGAAAACCAGTGCTGTGGTAGGGTGTGGAATGATGCTGCTATTGTCCTAGCTCTCCAGTGACTCATGGGATGAAATCCTACCTGGAGATGAGCGAGGTTCCTCTGCTTTATTTTAGTATTCTTCATTGGTACAGAAAAGTACAGTGCAAAGAAAATATTATATTATCCTATGGTCTTCTCCTGACATCTCCAAACCTCACTGTATCTTGTCTATGCTATTTTCATTATCAACTATGTGATAGCTGGTAGGGAAGTGTAAGTCTTTCCCTTACAGTTAAGGGGAAGTAAAAGCTTGTTACCAGTAAAAGCTATCTCTTTAAAAGACATTTAGCATTACAGCTCTGAGGTTTCCCTTGGCAACTGTTAAGACAGGCTGCCTAGTGGTATCCACACTCCTGGGTGAGGGTTATGGGATGCCTCTGTGGTGCACAGGAGCCATGCAGAGAGCACATGGAGCTGGCAGGAGATGCTACGGCAGCAATGTCACTATTGTCTCTCAGGATCAGATGTGCTAATGTTCCTGCTGGAAAGAGGTGTGTGTCTCTTGGAGTTTTTTAAAGCTGAATTCACAGCTTCACAAAGCACAAGAGTGAGTTTCTAAATACCATTATTTGAAGTGTTGAAATTCCCAGCTGAACCTCCACCAAGTCGGTTGTCTTGCATGTGGCCCTAAAGGACTTTCTTTCTTTTCCTCCTCCTCCTCAGCCCAGAAATGAGGGATAATCATTCTGAGCACACACAGGAGAGCCAAGCAGCACCCACCAAATACAGCCTCATATTTGAAGTAGATTCAGATAATTTCAGATGGAGAGGGGAAATGAACCCAAGACCAGCACAGCCCCAGAAAGTGTATTGACCAAGAGGTGATCAGATACATTAGCAGGAAGTGAGAAAGAGAAGTCTGGCTTCTTCTAGAGCAAAGAAGCTGCTGCAATCTTCATAGCTGCACTCTGAAGACACCAGCTGATTTAAGTCCAGAAGGTGGAATATGTGTAGGAGTATGTGTGGAATATGTGTAGGAGTATGTGTGTGTCCTCATCAGAGATGCAATTGTGTAGCTTCTTAGCACTAGTATGTTGAGGAGTATTCTGCTCATGCCCAAAAAGAGATGTCTAAATGTCATACAACCTTTAAAAATGAGAAAGTCTAGGCAATAACTAAGAAAATGGGAGTTTAATTAGCACCCAGATTAGACTTATTCCATTTTCCTACGTCCTGTTGTGCCTCTGGTGTACTAAATTTAATGACAGTTGGCATTTCTCCATTTTAAAGTTGTTTTCTATAATATGTATGTATGCATATATATATATATATATATTTATTGGCACACGGAAAGTTTCATTCTCCCATTTCAAATTTTACCTCAAGTCTCCCTGCTTCTGGATAGCCAAAATCCAGCGACTGTGGCCCATGGAATCTTATCCCTTTCTCTAAATCTTCAGTTGCTCTGTTTAAGATGTGCACAGGGGGATGCGAAGACAGCTGTTGTTTTGTTCCCAAAACATTGAAGACAGTTGTGGGAAAATACTGCACAGATTTCTCTCCTTGCTACTTTCATGCTGTTTTTTCTACTTGATTTTTTCTTGCCTTAATCTTCCCTGTCCAACAGCTTAAAATTAGAAGTACTGTTTTTTTTCTTGTTATATATAAGAAAACTTAAAAATCCCACTACTACTTAAGACACTCCTTTTTATGGACTACATATATTTTTAGCACAGTGTAACATACTGATGCCACAAGTTATTCAGTTAAAACATTGAATG
>NW_008238132.1:6189355-6205944 GCF_000691975.1 Corvus brachyrhynchos | reverse complement strand
GGAAAACATTGAATGTAGGCTCAGTTCTATTGCTTTGAACTCTAGGATCTGAATCACATTTCTCCTAATCTTTTCTGTAGACACAGAATATGCTAGATATTCTCCCAGAGTGATTGATTTCCTCCCAAAGTCCAAATAATTCTCGGAGATGCCTACAATTCATCGTGTACAGCATCAAAGTGTGGGATGTAGTACTCTCAGTTGGGTGTCTAGCATTAGAGGGGGAATTTGGATTTCAGGTGCCCCTGCTACTCCCTGCTCCAAACAGATACCCAGTGGGGTATTTCACTAAAACAGATGATCAGTGGCTTGCTTGCACACCTAGAGCCTTTGCCCATTTTTCTGCTAGTTATGCTACTGTAAACATAACAATAAATGGGAATAAACAAATAACTGCAGAAACACAGCAGACTTTCTCCCACTTGGACATCTAGACAAATTTTGTTCTAACTGGTGTTAATACAAATAACTCATTCCTATTGACAGAAATTGCTCTCAATTCAGCTTGATAGAATTATAAAAGGATCTGTACTGTTCTCCAGGGTCTCTTCAGTTTCAGAGATTTGAAAGAAATCAAGAGTTGCCATTATCATTTTTATATAATTTTCAACATGATATACTATGTCAATCTAATGAAACACTGCACCAGTGTAGTAGTGGGGAACAACATGACAAAATTATTTCTTACATAGCACTGCAAATGACTGATTACTCTTATTTTTGGGATTTAAAATTACAAAAAAAGACAAGTGTCTAAAATTTTACAAGTAAATCAAATAGAAACTGACAGGTATAATTATTTTATATTCTTGAAAGGAGTATAAAATCTCCAAAGTGGGAGCTCTATAAACAGAAGACATGATTTTAAAAGAAAATAATGAAGAAATCTGCTTTTTAACCTAGTAGCAGCTGATGTCCTGCAATTATCCTCTACTCATTGGAGACTGTGAATGTTGCAGCCTGCTTATAGATAGTGCTGTTATTGTATAATTTGCATTCATATTTTAGCATACATTTTTTTGTATAGCAGGAGCAAGGTGTGAGCTCAGACTCCAAAGCCAAGTGTTGATGCTGGTGTGTGCAGGAACATGAGCATCACAAAAAAGCATCGCTGGTTTTTCTAACAGACATTCAGACTGAAGATATGGGGCTCAGATCCAGAAATGCTGGATACAATCCTTCAGACGCCTGCATATTGTTGGGAAACTTTTCCCAAAATAGAGATAGATCCTGAGGATGGTTTGAGCTACTTCTGCTTTTGTTTAAAGTTAGTAAATGGTACTAACTAAAATTAGTAAATGGTACTTGCTGACTTCTGTTTTCACAAATGAGATTCAACTTTGCTTTGTCTAAGCTGCTGCCAACTCAAATATGCATTTCAGCCCTGAGTCCTCATATTTCCTCTGTAAAACCAAAACATTGCTTCTTTAATGAAACATGCATTGCACACTTTCAGGTTCCAGTGATACTGAGGACTGTTTGCAGACATAATTTAAGGATCACTGCAAGATTTAGGCACTTAACCTCTCTGTAAAATCCAGCTGTGCAGTGGAGCACACTTACAGCAAAAGCCAGTGTTGTTTGCATAGACAAAAGTCAGGCACAATGTTTTTGGGGCCCTCCAAATGTACATCTAAAATGGACATATAAGCCCTCCCTCCTGAGGCCTTCTGGGGCTCCTGCTGTGGAGGAAATTGATAATGTAGGTATTTACTTAAAGAAAAAACTTCCTGGTATTTTGGGTACACACCAAGGTCCTAAGCTGTGAGCAAAAGGCATCCCCTAGCACAGGTGTGCTCGGTGTCTGGGGCAGTAGTCACAGGCAGCTTGCATCAGAATCTCTTCTTAGATGTGGTTGCTCTCATTCAGTTTCTGACAGTTTGATTCAGCAGAGGTCTGAGATTTGACCCCCCCTGAGGCTTGAGGCTCTCGAGGCACAGCAATGCCAACACAAAATAATTGTTCATTTCAGTTTTGCTCCTCAGCAGGTAAAATGAGCATAGGAAGGCTTTTGATAATTTTAAAATACTAATTTTATTCATAGCAACACAGAGGCCAACGAAGGGTGTGGTGACAGTCTGGAAAGTTGAAAGCTTGGACTACAATTTGCAACCACCAGTATTTCATGGGTATTTCTTCTTTTCCTCTCAAGAGTGGAAGACAAAGGTTAGGTTGGGCTGTGATACTCTCTCATGAGTGCTGCAGCAGTAGTTCCTGTGCTCCATTACTATTTGTTTATTTTAGCACCTAAAAGAACACCAGAAGAGACTTTCAGAATATTTCTTCTAGGACAAGGAAGGGAAGATGTAGCAAAACTGCAACCTTCTGCTCATTTATGTTTATATTGTCATGTATTGTATTTCATATACAAGAAGGGGGAAACAGACCTCTTTGAAGGCAAACTTCTGTTCAGTAATTTCAGCACAAAAGAAGAGATACTTCAGGGTGTCCAGGACACTCACAGGGATCTGGCACATATTACAAGTGCCCCTGGAGAGCTGTGCCATTCTGCAGGAGCAGCCGTGGAGGATACCAAGGAGTGTACCAAAAGGCACCAAAAAGCTAACCTGTCCTTTCCTGGTCACCATCATGCAGCAATTTCTTCTTCAGTGCAAATCAAAACCAGATTGTCCTGTCTGGGTTCTGTGACCTGCAAGAGGGATTTCTGAGAAAAGAGTCCAAAACATGGCAGTACTGAGGGCTGGGGAGCAGCCATTCGAGGGCATCCTTAAAGAGATTTGCTACATTTCTACTCTTCAGAAATAGTATAAATGCTGTGTCAGTGACACTTAGGTGTCATTTAGACCTTTTCATACCTTGCTTAGTATGTTGCAGGGCTGGAGGATGGTTCAATTATACAGTGCTCTGCCAGATGCTTGCTTGAATATTAATGTTGAATTAATATTGAGCTCCTGAAGTTTTTCCATTTCCCACTGCACTTATGCCACCCACCCATCAGGAGCACTAATTAGAGGGGAAATATAGCTCACATCAGTCATTTGTTTTTCTATAGCAGCCATAGGCACAAACTTCCTAATGCCCTTTTCTCTCATTAAAATCCAATCAACTAGAAGTATTCTTTATTAAGTGGCCCATGAAATAACTTTTTAATTTTAGAACAAAACGACTTGAAGGCTATGCCCTGTTTGAAATATTTGCCAGCAGTGTACCTGGAGAAAGAAGAGGTATGTGTATCTTCAACTCACAGGAGAGATATTGGGAAAATAGCCTCCAGAAAGGATAGCTGGTGTTTCAGAGCCTTGGTACCTGCTGTTCAATCCCACCAGGCATCCTTCACATTGATGTTTGCAGCTTTGGAAGAAGAAAGTGAAAACAAAAGACCAAAGCAATGACAAGGAGAAGAAGCATATTAAAAAAGTGAGAACAAGAAAACAAGCAAAAATGAGTCTTTGCTGATACCAGGCACACAGACAAAGAAATTGTTTCAGAAAATGCTCCTGTCAGAAAAACGCTTTGCCACAAAGGAAAGGAGAGTAGGAAGGCAATTCCAGTACTGGCTGGAATATTTGGATTCTTGCTTGTGAAATAGTCTCATCTTCACCTATGCATTCATTTAAACTGAAATCCTGTTGTGGAAATGTGCAACCCATCATCAGCTGGAAGATGTTGTAGGACTTGGATTGCCATTGCTGACACATCATCTCAGCACTTCAAAGAGGTTTATTGTCACTTGTGTGGTCACAGAGTGAAGAGGACAAACACAATTTCTATGCCTCCCCCCAAACCTATCCCCATAAATGCCAGTCTGTTACCTTAAATCCCATTTGAAGCACTGATTGCAATCTAAAGAGCTTTTAAATTTTTTTTAAAGAGCTCTAAATAATTTTTCTGTGAAAATGAGGATTTTCATGTGCCTGCTTGTGGGATCAAAGCCACCCTTGTTCTGGACTGGGTAAGTCTGCTTTTCCTTCATGCAGGTTACTATTTAGAATATTATAGGCTTCTGACTGGCTTAGCTATTACGTGGTGCTGTTGACAGAGAGGAGATGTCACTTGGAACTCCAGTTTTTAAATTGCCTTTCAGTAAACAGCACATAAACCTGGTGCTGGCTCACTCAGGAAGGAGAATACAGCTGGACCAAAATGCCTGTCTGTGCAGCCACACATGCCAGGCAGCCTGACAAACAAAGTCCATTACTAAAGCCAGAAAAATACATGGAGCTATCCTGCTCACAGGGCATCATGTCTGGAAGCTGTCCTTTCAGAGAAATCCCCCCTAAGGATGAACAATTTACCAGAGACAGGCATCCCTCTCCCATATATGTTGCTGGGCATCTGGCACTTCAGTAGGAGTAGAAGGTTAAAAGACACTTAGAACCTGCTCTCACCCCAAGATTATGAGCATGGAGAAAAAGAAAGAAGGAGAGTTCAATTTTGCTTTTATTAGATCCTTGCCTTTTTTTTTTTTTTTTTTTTTTTGGCCAGGTTTTTAGAGGCAAGAGCCTTAGAGCAAAAGAGGGAATGAGTCACAGCAATAGCTTCTCATTAAACTAATGACAAGACATATAAACAGAGGGGGCTCACTTGGCCAATGTTCCTGCTGTCCATGACACTAAACCATAAGAAATTAAACCAGAAAAAAAGCCATGTAGTGTGCCTCGGACCAGGTGTTCAATGAACCTTAAACTGGAAATGCCAACATTTGATTTAAAAACAAGATACGCACTTACACCAGGTGCCCTGTAGGTGGATAGGATAAAAAGAAGTGAAATCAAGTTTCAAGCTCTGCAGTTTGCACCTTTGTGTGTATATGCACTGGGTAGTAGCACCTCTGTTGAACTACATTTCCAAAGGCGAGGAGTTTGTTACTGTTCTCATTCCTCTCTTTTTAATACCAAGTCAATTACACAGGCACCTCCCTGGATTGTGGTAGGTGCTGAACACTTCTGAAAAATACCCTTCAGTAAAGGCCATTATTTGCCACCCTGACTCCATAAAAATCAATCTGCCAGAAAAAAACGAATTCTGAAGGGCCCCATGCTAAAGCCTGTCTCCAGAGAATACTCCTTGTTCAGTATTAGAAGTATATATGAAAGATATATATGATCTCATCCAAAGAGATTAAAAAGGAAATAAGATGTTAATCTGCAGAAAACATCTTATTGGCAAAATTGTTCTAGGTCTACAGTGTCAGCCACAGATTGCAGGGAGAATAAGATGTTTGGAACTGAGAAAATATATTGAAATTGTTTTTAGATTTGCAAACACTCGGAAGTGCTCAGGCTCCTTTTTCAGCAGTGTTTCCTAGCTAATATTTACAAGGTTTTCAAACTGAAATTTTTAATTGAAAGGAATTAGAGCTGCAGTCATTACTTTGAAACATTCTAATAATATTTTATTTTAAATGTGGACTTGCAGTTCCTGGTATGCTTGACAAAAACTGTGGACATAGCAGTATTAATGGCAACTAGTTCTAAAGCAAAGAACTGAAGATCGGGTTTTTCTAGCAACAACTGTATGTAATTGGGTAAGATCTCAATCCTTTCAGCCTGATAATTTTAGGTGTTGGAGCAATTCATGTTGAAGCCAGCTCTGGCAAAAGCGTCTAGCTACAACATACCTTTTTGCCTCAAAAATGCCTTACACACAGCTGAAGCTCCTTCAGCTCCATGGTTAATGTAAAGGAAATGAGGAAAAATGTTCCTTTCATTTCCTCTCCTTTGTGCAAAGGCGAAGATTTAACATACAATGAAGAATAATTTGGAATAATAACTATTTTTGTAACAGACAATCAGGACAACTCCTCTATATGAAGAATCTTAACAACAAAAAATTAAAAGAACAGAATGTTAAAAGAACTAAAATCTGTAAAGAAATGTAAGGCTGATACAAAAACAGCCCAACAGATTAAATTACACAAATATGTAATCTGTCCATTAAATTTACCCATTATGAAATGGACAGCATTTCTATGTGATAAAACATGACAGTTGAGCAACAATTTATTCCTGGTATTGCTCAGTGTGCAGTAGAAGTACAAGTAGAAAAATTATTTTTTCACTGAGTAGCCTTTGCTAATAAACAAGGCATTATCCTGGCAATGAAAAAATTAGTTGCAAATTGTTGAAGTTGGGTGGGGGACTGGGTGGGGGGTTGCCAACAGATTGTAATGGAGATATTTTTGAGCCTGCAGGTATAAGTAATTTTCTCTACTGGCTTTTAGAGAGAAATGTTTCAAAAGTAGCAGCTAAAAATAAAAGGACATCATTATTATCAAACACCATCAAGCTGACAGACACTTCTGTATTAAGATGCAAATAAAGTCTTCATGTCACAGATGATGACTCCTGTTATTTTCAGTTCTTTGCCAAACTTGAATTTTTTAGGCCAACAGTTTTCACAAGAAGAAAGTGCCTTAGTTTGGTTTGCTTAAGCTCTGTGTAATGCCATTTGGCCTTTTTGAAGGGAGGGATTAAGGAAATGTAATCTTTAGTTTTGCTCATCACAATTTTTACAATGCTTTTTAACTAAGAAATCGTAGCATTGCTACACGACTTATCTAAGACAACATTCATCTCTACTGACTTGGTATTGAAGCTGTTCTTTGTGAAATCCCTGTGCAAGCTCATTGTCATCTCAGCTTCAGTTTCAGCCAAGGCTGATGTGTTCAATGCCTTCTTTGCCTCTGTCTTCACCGTAAAAGTCTCCCAAACCTCTGTGCTTAGTGGAAGGGTTACAGCAGGTGAAGGAACAGCAATGCAGATGAGTTGAAGGCTATTTGAGAGAACATGAGCAATAGAAGACTTTTCTCGATCATATTTGAAAGACTCTACAAAGTGGGGGAAGCCTTTGACATCTGAAAAACTGCATCTTCTCACCAGAGAGTTGAAGTCTACATCAAAATACAGACATGAAATGTTGTACAAGCAGTTGAAAGCCTGGTATTTTCTAAATGTGTTTGCCATTATACTCATCACCATTTTATGATATTGTTTTTGTAGTTTGGATTGGTGAAGTCTTGCAGCAAGCATTGTCCCTTACCTAACTCTCAGAAAGGCATCCAAGTGAATAGGGAATCTGTGTGGAAAATGGTTTGATATGCTCATCAGCTGAAACTGAAACAGCAGTAAAGTTCAAATAGTAGTGTTAAAAAGGTAAACACCTTCTAAAGGAATTTTATCTCCATCTGGTTTAATATGGAAGAAATGATGCTGTTATTGCTAAAAGCCCACAATTTTTCTCTCTTAAATACTGAGAGAAAAAGGAATGTTCACCTCCTTTCCCCAGGCTCAAATTCGTCACAGCAGCATGGACCCTCTTCCCCAAAGGAAAGGAGGCTGACCATCTGGTATCATTCCAAAGGACATGAGACACGCCAATGCTGAAGATTAAAACACTACCAGAGTCCATTATGCAGTGGGAAAGAACAGAAAGTTGGATCTGGAGAAAATAAATATGGAAAACTGACCTGAAGGCCTACATGTGATTAATTCCAATTTCACAATCTTCTGAACTGTAAGTCCAAGAATACACTTGAACACTTTTTAAATACGGATTTTGTCAACCAAAAGATCTCATCTATGCAAGTAGTTGATTCATAAGAGACAAAAAGAATTGATGCTATGCAATGAGTAATGCAGTTACTCACAGTTCTTACTATCCAGTGTCCCAAATAGGAGAATGTATAAAAGTAATTGATGAAAATCAAGCCCTTCTGGATGCTAATATCAAGGATATTGTTGAAGAAGAAATTTATGATCAATAACTGCAAATACAGTAGGTAGCTCAAGAAGAATCACTTCTTACAATTGTGACTTTTAGTAACAGTGAAAATGTCAGAGACTGAGAAAACCTTTCTTCTACCAGTAAACTGACTTAAAAATAAGTGACTGATAGAGGTTGAATTGAATAATAATTGCAGTTAAGTAGTCTAATATGATGAAAGACAATATGTTCTTCAACAGAAGAATTATCTACTTATGCACTGTTGTGAAAAGACAAACTGGATATAAAAGCTGTTTCTCAACATCAGTAATATTTATCTAAATAGAAAAATTCCCCAAGTTCAAAATGGTACTAATAATTATATGCTTCTGTAAAGGAATTTCACACCAGATTAACATTTAAAATACATCAAGCTTTTAAATTCTGGACATGTTACTTAGTGAGAATTTGCAGATGAACTGAAAAAAACCCCACCATGTTAAACACATTCTTGATTATTCATTATACTGTCTTAGTGCTCTTAATAAATATGATGGCCTAGTTTGATACAATTTTTTCACAGGCCTCATATCTAATCTCCCTTTATTTATGAACAGTTTTTCCTCTGAAGTTTTTCAGGAAATTAAATGCTGGGATTGGAGATCTCCAGAAGTGGATAGACAAAAAAAAAAAAAAAAAGTGCTACAAAACATACCAGTTTTGTGTGCCTCCATGCCGAATCATTACATTGACTCCTCAGTCAAGATGTATCTAATGGACTTGCAGGCCTGAGATGGCTCTTTGTTGAAATTTAATTCCACCTCACATATGGGTTTTAAGAAGAAAAAGTACAATCAAGGTAATTAATCAAGCCTCTGTGATTTAGTGTGTAAGGAAAATAGGCCAGTACCAGAACTGTATTTCACATGAAACTGGCCTGGTGTAAATGCTACCAGTATAATTACAGAGAGGCCAGAAGAACACCAACTGAGGCAGTTCATCACTCAAAACTCACCATATCTGAATTCTGCAAGAAGATATTTTCTTGCTATATAGGGCAAGAATCTGTTTTCTCATTTTCTTGGTTTCGGAATATTTCAGACAAAACCCAAGAACCTCAAAGAGAACAAAATGAAACAAAAAAACAACCTTCATCCCCTACAAATATAGCTCTAGAGGAGTGGAAATTCTTACTTTAAGATGCTGATCTTTTTCATTTAAGAAAATCTTACTTTTCACTGTAATTACATTTCAGAAGGAAAATATTTCTGAAATGAAAAAGCAGAGCACTTCTTTTTGAAGATACTGGAACAAGATATTAAACAAATGTCAAATTTTTTTGACTTGGAATAAAATACTGAAAGCAATTCTTTGTCATAAAAAAGTATGGTTTTGACAAATTGGCATTTTCAAACTAAAAAAAAAATATCTTTCCTGTAAATCATATTCAGCTCTACACACCTTCAGGATGCATTGCAATGTGCTGATTCTTGTGTGATTGTGTACATGCATTAGGAACAAAATCAGCCATGGGCTGACAACCAGATGGCCTCCTATGATTTTAGACTTCTAAATGTAAAAAATAAACAAAATGAAGACCATCAAAAAGATATCTCACACTGTAATATCCCCGTCAGGGAGTTTTGAAAATGTTTTTCTTCTTGATTTTGTTTGGAATGCTACAAGATGACTACCAGAATATGTTCCATGTTAAACAGATTAATTTCCTGTGCTATCCCCATTACTTTTTTGATATATATTCAATTACACATCTATTACTAGGTCTATTTCAATTACGGAGGATGATACCACAATTTGAAGAATTATGAACCGAGAGCTTAATAAACCAACGAAGTACCTGTGAATACAATTTGTAAGTATAATGAGTTAATTTTTTCTCCATACTTACAGCTTCATGCCCTCAATAATTGCAGTGCTCAAGTGGAAATGGGAGCTGCATGTGGCCCTGTATCCCAACAGTAGCCAGCAGGTCACAGCAGATTGCACTAGTGCCTGGGTCGCTTATCTCAGAGGGAGTTGGCCCCTGCATCCTCGTGCTCCTTGGTAAAACATCGAACATCTGAGCCAAGTAGCAGCTGGATTTTTCTTGTAAAGGAAACGTGGGGCAAAAAATTCTGCCAATTTTCTACCCTCCTGACCTCGGAACTCCAGGAAAGAGGTCAAAATATCCCAAACAAATTTTTAAGGCAGTCCAAATGTAGTGTTGATGAGGTGGTTTCACAATGACTACTGGACTCTGGTGCACCCCAAGGCAGAATCTTGGTTTTGGCAGGGATGGAAAGGAGCTGACATAAGGCAGGCTGTGCCCAGGACACCCCGTCCTCCTTTGAGCCACAGAGTACTTGGCTCTTTGCCATTCTTTTTCTATACATGCAGTTTACAGAATCCAACTGCACAGTAAAGTTGGATGTCAGTAGCCGTTGTGCTCCTTATTTTCCTCTTTCTGCTGATGGAAATTTCTTATCAGTCTGATGCACAAAATGGCAGGCAGGGCAGCAAGCTATCAGAGCTGGCAGGCTGGAGGAGTTGAGGACGTCTTGTCATATGTCACTTTGGACAAGGGAGAAATGGCACACACCAGCATGGTTAAAAGGCAATTTCAACATAGAGAACTCAGGAAAGGAAACCTGGCTGACAACAAATGGATTGGAGGTAGGAGGGAACACCAGTTAGTCACCACAGACACATATTATCTTCCATAGAAATACAGCTGAAGAGGAGGAGGGGATGGAGGATGAGAGTTTGCTGAGAGCAGAGAAGATGGCTCAGGCAGTGAGAGGGCAATGCCACCCTGTCATCAACAGGACGATTTGCAACATAATTGTAGACTATGTCTTCACATTTACTGGTCCCAGTTGTGATAAGAATAAACCTCCTTTATAATTGATGCTTTGTTGTCATTTATCTATTTGCTTATACAGCACAGCTGACATGGCTCCATAAACAATGCGCTGTGGCTAGTGATGAAGCTGAAAAATATGTGCCAAAGCAAGAGGTGAATGACATCTTTAAAGCCACTAAATCTTTTCTGTTGAGTTTTAAATTGGAACAGATTTCTTGTCATTATCATTGTTATTATTACTTTATGTTGTACGTTGTTATTGTATTTTCATGACTGTGAAGTATAGAGCTTGCCACAGAATAAAAGGTGTCCCTTTCCCCACAGAAGGTCACTATTTAAATTTAAGACAAAGATTATGAATAACATCAGAGAGATGAAGAGGCTCCTTCAAGGAAACAAGTTCTAATTGGCAAGATGGGAGGGAATTTCACATTACCAAAAAAAGAGAAGCTTTTCCGCAGCTTTTTACAGATATTAGGTAAAGGAAAATTAGAAGAAGTGTTCTGAATGACAGCAAGATAAAGTAGATGTTTATGGCTTTATTCCACAGCATGGGAGAGAATGGAAGAAAGTTATCAGAAATGTGTTCGGAATTTAGCAAACAGGATATTGAAAACAGTAGAGCAATCAAAGATAGCAGTGGTCTTCAAAGAGCTGAATGACAGGTGACAGGCAGAGTAGGGCCTGGCCATGACAGGCTTTGATAATAGACACGTCACTTAAATTTAGTGAGATAAGAGAAACAAGATGCAAAGACATGGGAAATAATAGGTAAGTGGGAGCACTCTGAGCAGTTAAGGGGAAAAATGTGTTTATAAATGCTGGAGGAAAAATATGTTGCAACAAGTAAGACAAGCTGATAATGAGAGCTGTAAAAGAGATTTAGCCATGTGGATGGAGACTGCAAGCATGAAATTGATGCAATTGCTGCTCAGGGTGAAGTTCAGGATGTCAGGAGATGCAGAGAAGCTACAGATGAAGTGGATGATCAAGCCAGGGACCTAGAAATGGGTACTACCTGAAGGAATTAATAATAAAAGAAGGCAGTGAAAAATCACTCTGGTAAGCACAGGTGAAAGCTGCACATCCATGGGGAGGTGTCAGAGAAAGAGGATGAGATCTTAGTGTGTACCAACAGAAGGCTAGTTAGAGACATGGGCTGCCTTGTTGGGGACTGAAGGAAGATCCAAGGGAAGACAGTCATTGCAACCGGAGGGTGACAGTGCTTTTTGAAGGAATAAGTCACGAAAAAAGATGACAACAAGTCAGGAAAGATACTCCTGTAGCATAAATGCCCGGCTCCTCTGTCAGGAGTAGCTGAGTAAGAGCTTAAGGAAATGGTGTAAAAGATGGAAACCACCTCCACAACAAGATACAATCAATATTTAGGAGTAAGGTTCTTTCCAGAGGGCAGGGCAAAGGGCAATAGTCATAGGAGGCAAGCAAATTTGAAAGAAATGTTTTAGGATGAATGAGATGGAAAGTTTTCTGCATGTTGAGGAAAGATGTCCAGGGAAGTGTGAGAAGAAAGGGTAAGTGTAAATGAAGGGATAAGAAAAGTTCTGGGGTCACCAGTAAGGACTTGCCAGGAGAAGTGAATTTTAGCATTGTACTCTATTCCGCCTTAGTGACTTATTACTCATGGGTTTGCAAGCTGCTTAACTTGACTACTATCCAGTTTTCCCCCTGCAGAGCAGAAAGAATCATAAAAGTTTTTTAAAAAGTGAATGGAGGGTGTTGCTAAATCTCATTCTGATTCAAAATCAAAGGGCAGTCCAAGGAAGAAGATTGCAGAGGATGGTAGAACCAGTTTATTTGATTGCTTGTCACAATTTAAAGGTCAGTCATGATGCTGGATTGTCAGAAGATTAGATCCTATACAGGACAAACTGAAATGATAAAATGACATTTTAAACTCCACCCAATGGAAATAGTGTCTTCTGTGAGCTGAGTGCCATCATTTCATTGTTGGCTTCATAAAAATTTCTTTCTTGGAGAAAGAAGTTAGGAGGGCTTGGATCAATGACTATGGCTCGAAAATCATATAAAGGCATAGCTGGTTTGCTCTTGAAGACCCAGTGGTGCAATGATAAAGTCAGTGGGTGGTATACTACTGATTTCCAAAAAAAAATTATCCTCTATGATCTAAGGCAATGTCTGCATTTTACCAGATGATCTTGTAGATAGAGAGATCCAAACAATACCGATTAATCTCTTTCAAGCTGGGGTGAGTTTCCACTCCATGCTGACCCCTGTATCACCTTGGTCCTTGACCATATGGAAGGCTGATGAAGCAGTACCTCACAATTTTTTAACTCCTTTGAAACCAGGAGAGAAACAGGAAGTTTCAAAGGGAATTGGAAGAGAAAATACTAGATAAAGTCAAACTCTGAGATGTTTGAACTAAAGCATTTGTATCATACATTTTGGGTGTGAATCCCTTACCTAAACATGAGATGCCTTAAGTACAACCCTGTCACTTAGCTGTTGGTAGTGAGGGCATGGGCTTCCCTTAGGTATGGTGCCACATTTGCCAGTCCTGATGGAGGTTTCTGATGTTCTGTGAAACCTCAAAAGTCTCCAGGGCGTATGTGTGGACAACTGAGCAGAGCCCCTTAGGTCTGCAAAAGGAGGGGAATATGGATCTTTCAGTCTGGGGAAAAAAAAAGAAAACCAAAATGAAACTGCTTTTCGAAATCAGAATTATTTTTCTCTATTCATTTTCTCTGTCTTTTTCCAGAAAGAAATTGGAGATTTTTTCTTTCGGAGACAGCACAGTTTTACTCTGAAATAAAATGGTCATCAGGATTCAGAGTTAGCAGCTAAACCAGAACATTTGTTTGTAATTTCAATGCATTTTTATTCTCAAATTTTAGACACCTAGCTGGCACTTCTGGAATGTGAGTTATCCTCACACTGGCTCATTCACTAGGTACCTCTCTAGTAGTACCTTTTCCTATTGTTTGATCATAAGACATGTACATGGGTGTAGACACCCATCTTATGGATGATTATTTTGGAGCAGAAGAGTTAAATCTATGGGTTGGATTCCTTTTTTCTCCAACCATAAATATCTAAGGCAGAGTTATTTACTTCTGAATTAATTACATTAGACTCCATTTGTGCTCCCTGGGGAGAAATAAGGACACAATTCATTTGACCTATTTTGTTCTAATGTCATTTGAGTAAGATAAATTTTGTCCTAGGTGTGCCTATTAAGGGAGGGTATGGTGATAAGAGCAGATATAAATGTCCCTGCTCTGGATACCTTAAAGTGTCACACTTTCAATGTGTTAATAGGTCTGCCTGTAGCCAGATTTCAGAGAATCATCAGGTCATTGGTAAGATGTGATTAACTGATAGTCTGGATTGTCTAAAGGGCAAGGTGCTCACATCAGCACTCACCATGGGCTGGCATTGGGCACAGCTAACTTCTATCTTCCCTTTGTGCCTCCCTGTGGCACGTCTGGCTTGGCAGAGGGAACAAAGGTGGGCAGAGGGCAGTGTCCACAGCAATGGGCAGCTGCTGGAGGAAGGTAAACCTGCAGGTGACTGTGTCCCTGATTACAAAGGGTTTGATTAACATGGGAAGGATTCTCACCATTCACTCTCCCAGTTCCTACTAGCCAAACGGGAAGTGCTGTCCCCTCATGGGTGGCAACGATGTGCCTGGGACAGTGAAGTAATGGAAGGCCTCTGGCTTGTGAGAGAGGAGAAAGGAAGCAGGCATTCCTAATGTAGATCTGATGGCTGTGAGAAACCCACTCCAGAAGACTCTTTAGTCTGTCCCCAGTTCCTTCCCCTTTCAGTAGCTGTGCTGGAGATACCTTTTCAGCTCTCCTGACTCTGTTGTTTGTGTAACTGCTGAAGATCAGAAACCTCCAACAGGGCAGCAGAAGTAATCATCCTTCACTGTTTTTTCCTTAATCAATTGCCATTTGTGCCTACAAGACTAAATTAACAACTCCAGCTGCCGGTGGATGCAAGCTGGAGAAAGTGCTGAGCACACGCAACTTTTTAGACCTATGCTGGAAACAGAGAATTTAGCCAGACGTAGAAGATCTCTGCCTCACATAGGATACAGATAGTATTGATTTGGGTCTCCTTTCTATGTCTTTGCTCTATTTTTATTTGTGGGCCTTCTCACAAACAGAGCTCAAGAGAAAACTTTTATGGAAATACTGGTCTGGAGCTTAAGGAAACACTTAGGGAAAAAATGAGGTTTTAGAGACCAGAATGGTAACACCTGTCATGGAATTGCCCAGGGAACAGCTCAATAAATGAAGTAAATTGACATAAAGTGTACAGTCTCAGTGGTGTATCTGTATAGATACAGTAAGTGACTAGTACTTAATTACTTTGTGTGTTTAAAAGGGAGTCTCTAACTATGAGAAAACTCCCCCTTAATCAAACTCTTTCCACTTTGAGATAAGCCAGGCCAACAGAGAAAGGCTTTTGGTGTTTATCAGCATTCCTATATAATATTTTTGCACTCCATTACCTATATTTAGCAATCAGAGATTTCAGATTGATTTCCTAAAACTCACACTTAGAAGAGAGCCTGCTTTGTTTCCAGCTGGATCAGCCCCCTCCCCTGGGTCACTGTTGCTGCACAGGAGCAGGGCAAGAACAAGAGCTGGTTTTCAGCTGAGAAGGGGAGACATTTTCTTTTTGGCAATGTCTAATTGGCAGGGTTAATTAAACTGTTAATTAAGGGTAGGCTGCTCTCCCTGGCCCCTGCCATGATTTTTTAAGTATGCGTCCCTGAAACTGCTCACTGCACTATGATTGGCAGGAGTACCAGTTCTGGTGTGTGGGAATTGATTGGAACAGGGAGCAAAGGGAGAGCATGGCAAATGTGTGGACATTAGCCCAGAGCCATAGAATCACTTTGGCTGGAAAGGACCTTTAAGATCATTGAGTCCAGCCATTAAACATGGTGTTTGCATTGCTTTCAAAGAAATATCATTAGAGATCTAAAAAATCTGAAATTCCAAATGCAGTTAGTGTTGCCATTCCTTTTTATAATTTTCCATTTCTCTCATTATTTTAAAAATAATGGCCCACGTATTAACACAGTAAGCTGCCAAGCCTTTCATTGACTCCTAGTCCTGTTCCACTAATCTCCCTTTCTCTCCCAAATTGCTCAGTGTGTAAGCAGAAAAATGTGCACACATCACTGTGAATGTTTCCTAGGCCACCCTGGGGGTTTACATGCACAGGGGGTTCTTGTGGGCTGCAGACCGTCATGCTGTACTAGAGTTGGAAATTAAAATAAATTTACTTATAAAACATTAGAAATTGTATAGGTTAAAATTTGATTGTAACTTGCTTCCATCTTAGCATGAGTGGGCCCTGATCAAAACTTAGCACAGATGAACTTTAAATGAGTTCTCTTTGTTAGGAGGAACAGCTGAGCAGGAGCACAAACACAGAAAGAAGGATATCTCCAGATAAGAGTTGAGACACTGGGGGGCCTCAAGGCTGGCCCAAGCTGGAAGACAAGAACAGTAAATGGCCTGCCCATGTGGACATGAGAAAGAATCCACTGAGACCCCAGACCATAAATCTTCACTGGGCCAAGAGGCACATGCAGGGCATGAAAAGAGCATGTGAAGATTGGGAGAACAGACATTATAAAGGCCCAGAAGTTTCTTTGTTTGGGGTCCCTCTCCAAAGACAAACACCCTGAGCTGAATTAAACCAACTCACAGAACCTAGGGGCTGAACTCTTCCTTAACAAGCCAAGTATCCCTGAGTGGGAAGATGATTGGGGGTAAAATCAGAGAAAATTTTGGAAGTTATATTCATATTCTAGCAGAAGCTTTAAAAGTACAGAAATTACAGAATGAAATGCAGTTCCTACACCATGGCTGGAATGCATTTGGCATGCTCAAAACCTCTTCCACAATGACACCCCCCCCACACACACATAGTCTGCAACCTTAAGCACATGTTAAGAAGGATGAAATGGGTGTGGAGTTGAATGGACTGGAGACACAGCTGCCAGGCTCTGTTGAAAATGTTGCAGGGATGGGAACTTGATGGTACCAAGCAGCTG
>NW_008238132.1:6180707-6189324 GCF_000691975.1 Corvus brachyrhynchos | reverse complement strand
GCTGTGGTGAAATCACTCTCCTTGGATGAACTTGGCCAATTATAAAATAATTGAAACACTAACACACAGCTCCATCCCGAAGTCACCCACCTTCAAGGTACTACCACCCCTCACTGGGCATGCACTCCATTATTTTATTGACTATATATTTAAGAGCAAAGTAAGAGAATTTTACACCAAGCAGCAACAAAGGCATGTGTGACTAGAGTCACTCAAGCTCCACCCAAATGTAAAGAAATAGTATAAAAGTAAGTTAAGAATAGGAAGAAGTTAGGAAAGACTCCACTGTAACTTCTGGGATCAGTCTAATGGGCTGAACCTATGTCTCCCTCCATAGGGATGACTCTTGGGTGAGAACCCTATTCTGTGTGTGCTGAATGGTTATCTTGAGTTATTTTTTGTTGGTGATTAGAGCTTGTCTGTGTATTGCTTTGAATGTGTTTTTGCAGTCAGTTACTATCAATGGCAACCTTTGACCCTTAACCTGTCCCAGTTTTGGTGTGTGCATTAATTAACAGTGTTACTCTGGAAACTATCAGGGTGAGTCCTTAAAGGGCGCTGCCAGTCACTGGCAGTGGATAAGGTACTCAGCTAAAAGTGTGGAGACCCAGGAGGGGGTTTGTCTTATGTTGTTGGTGTGTCCCAACCCTCCTCTCATGTGATGCCTCACTGACCTGGATTAGTTAGCTCAGGTACTGTGCACTGCAGAGGACAAACTGCTCTCACTGGCCACATAACATCCACATTGTTGGAGTCTGCTGCTAAAAGTTCTATTTAATGGTACTAACTTTTATTAATCCTTCAAAGAGTTTTTTGGGAGTGAGGGGGAGGAAGGTTGCAGGAAGGGTCTGTAGGTACAGCTGGAAAAACTTTTGGAGATTGCCTGGAAGGAAAGGCTTGGTGGATTTTGCAACTGGCTCTCCTGAGCTCTTGGTTCATTGCATCAGAAGTAAACTCAGATAGAAAAGGGCTTTTCCAGTTCAATGGCTGCTGTGGAGAAGGCAAACATAACTTTTGGCTCTCATTTTAGTTCCCAAAGAACACAAAAGAGAGAAAGAAGAGCCTAAGGATTACCATGGGAAGAGATGATAAGTGACTCCCCCGTCACCAGGGCAAGTACAAGGCCAAAGGAAAGAAAACTCAAAACAACCCACATAAATTATCCCTATATACTTGTCCCTCAGCAACACCATACCATTTTGGCAGATTTTTTTTAAGCTTTCAATACCCATTAAATTTAGGATTCAAGTGGATCTTTTATAAAGAAGCTTATCTGAAAGTTGATTTAGTGCACAAGCAGTTGGTTGGGATTCTGGGAGCATGTAGGAAACCTAACAGGAAATCTCTGTGCTAGAGAAATTAATGACAATGAGAATACTGCCCAAGCAGGTATACACAAGCCTTTTTGCTTTCTCTGATTCATAAGGAGCATTTCCCCTCTCCCTGGTGGAAAAATATTTGCCAGCATTTCAATAAAATGTTCTTGTAGGCTGCTTTCATTAGTGGAGATGTAAGCAAACAAGGCAGTGGGTACTTTTAGCACACTGCTGGTGTATTTCCTTGAGGCACAGAGTGCTTGGCTAAAGTTACAGTGTGGTCCAAGACCTTCCAGCATACCCCTGTCTTTGAAATGACTGTATCCCAATGTGCATTCATTGCAAATCTTACCACTCCTACACTGATACTGAATTACTGCACTATATAAGCCAAAAGGTTCTTGAGTCTGTATACCTAAATGGAAAAAAAGAGTTTGATTACTTAGATTATCTTTGCCATGTCTGGTCCTGAAGGAAAATTGCCAGAAAAACAGATTGTCATCACAGTTTTTTTAAGGGTGTATAATATCTGTTTCACTTAACCATTTGGGATTTAGTAAAGTCATCTAAAGAAGAAAGATTCCACACTGTAGCACTGCACCAGATGGCACACAGGGTATTGGTAAGTGACACCATAAGAATGGTGTAACTGCTCATTTATTAAGCTCCACCCATATTTTGGAGGGGGGTCTTCAAGAGAGGCAGAACCTGATTAATTCAGATTGTCATCGTTTGCCAGTGATTTAGGTTATTTATGTGCATTTACATTTAAAAAATAAAGAGATTGCAACAGGGTAACCATACAGCTTCCAAATTCAAGTTGAAAGGGTTTTATGGAGAGGCAATGTCATATATTGCACCAGCTTCTTCTGGGAAGAACAGTCTCACAGGTGTATGGGCTTTTATTCAAGCAAACTGAAAAACTCATACCCAAAAGCCTTTCTGGGTGTCACAACTGGTGTTGATGGGTCTGAGATATTATCACACCTTACCAACCAAGGAACAAAAGAACAGGCAGCTTTTCTGGAAGGCATGCAGGTGTACAAGTACTTACAGTCTTTTCCTTCAGGAGCAAATCTGATAATTTGGCCACTAAAACATAACCTTCAAATAGTCCTGTTAAAAAACTTTCTTATCAAGGTGAGAAGGTTAATATAAGTGCCAGGGAGAGGGCTTGAGAGCACTAGAAATACTCTTGAGGAGATAGAGCTCATCTTTGCCTCCACCTTGCCCTTAAAAGCTTTCAGCTTTGATGGATAATCAACATCCCACAAGATCCAAAGATACACAGTGCTTTGTGGCAGCTGCAGGACAAACCAAGTTTATTTTTTCTCATTCAAGCTGGAAGAGTATGACTTCCTCTTGTAAGAACAAGAAGCTTACAGAGGCGATGGCAGCAAAAGTCAATGGGAAATGGGGAAGTTAAGGAAAGGCCAAAACTCAGGAGAGTCACAGGAAGTTCAATGTAGAGCTCTGCTGATGAAAAGAACAGTACAAATAACTGGATATTTGGAAAGTTTCAGACAAAACAAGCATTGTTTTCAACAAAATTAGACTGTTTTTCAACTTGATAATTTTTATGAGCAGGTAGTCATTTTCTCCCTTTGAAACTCAGCAAACTCAAAAAAATAAAACTCTGGGACAACAAATTCAGTACAACTGTGTTATATATAATATTCCTAATCACCCACAATCCTCTGGAAATATTGCTATCATGGACTGCCAAAGACTATGTTAAGAGCATTTGATGATGAGGCATGGAAGCATTGGGATGCAAATTTAGCAAGCCCAAGGCTGCTTAACACTAGAGGATCAGCCAACAGGCCTGGTCCTGTCCGAACAAAACCTTACATTTTGTGGGGGTCGCTGTACTATACATAGGGAAGTGGATGGGGAAACTGATGTGGATTTCTCCTCCCATGGGAGAAGGCAAACCCATTCATAGGATTGTCTTTGCTTGAGCAAAGTTGTGGGTGTACTTGGTGGGTAATGTGGAAGGCTGGGGAGACCCAGTGTATACCCCAAGGAGATTTAAACTTGGGGGAAAAATAACTTGTGGTGCTAAGTTGCAAAAGAGTGTGACAGTGACCTGGGCTGGGCTGGTGTCAGTGCCCAATGAGCAAGTGTGCTGCTCCTCCTGTCCTGGGCACCCATCCTGATGGAATGGGCCCCAAGTCATGGCCTGTTTCTGAACATCTGGAGGGGTGGAGGAAGCCCATGAAATGGGAGAATAATATCTATCCATGGAAGGATGGGGGATAGTAGTTAATGAATATGTATTAATATGTATATTGGGAATAAAGATAGTTTAAGAATGTAGTTTTAGTTCTGTCTGGGTAAAAAGGGATTTCAGTAATGAGAAAATAAAAACAATGGAATATTTAGAAAAGACATAAAACTCTATGGGGTCTGAGTATGATGCAAATGGTAAGGGTGAAGTTTGTGTCGGGTCTGGCTGAGATGGAGTTTATTTTCCCTTAGCAGCCCTTGTGGTGCTGTGCTTTGCTTTGGTAGCTGGAAGAGTGTTGATAACACACCAGTGCTTTGGCTGCTGCTGAACAGGGCTGGCACAGCATCAGCACTGTGACCCCAACATCCCCTCAGCATTAGACTGGGGGTGGGCAAGATCCTGGGAGGGGACACATCTGGGCCAACTGACCCAAATTAACCGAAAGAATATTCCATACTATATGACGTCAGATCAGATATAAAAGCTAAGAAAAGGAGGAGGAAGCAGGTGAAGGCATTTGTCATTTACAATGTTTGTATTCCAGAACAACCATCACACATGCTGAAGCCCTGCTTCATGGGAAGTAGCCAGATATTGCTTGCTGATGGGAAGCTGAGAATAAAATTACTGGCTTTTTCTTTGCTGGTGCATGTGTAAACTTTCACTTTTGCTTTAATAAACTGCCTTATTTCAACCTACAAATTGTTTTCCATCTTATTTTCTCTCCCCCGTCCAGCTGGGAAGGGGGAGCGATAGAGAGGCTTTGTGGGTACCTGGCAGCCAGCCAAGGTCAACCCACCACACTCACTGATGAATGTGTAAACAAAAGGATAAGACCATGAAAAAAAAGAAGCACAAACTTTAAATTTGTTCCTTCATAATTTTCTTGTCTTTGGAGAAAGCAGCAACTTTTAAAGAATACTGGAAGAGAAAGACATGGATGATGAACTCCTACGGTATGTTAATCTCTCCTGACTCCCCAGCAGGTACAGTGATTTAAGTACAGATCTAGTCATTGTGATCACTGAAACTGTGGGTGGGAAAAGGGACAGCTATAAACTGACAGAAATGTTGTTCTTATCCTTGAAGTTATGGCTTTAGTAGGTTTGCTCAACGAGGAAGCCATCGCACACTGGTCTTTTGCAGTGTTCATTCAAAGCCGCACAGGTACTGCTGCAGCTGCAGAGCACCGGCCTCCTCGCCTTGCAGGGCTGCTTTCCTACATGCCCACCTCTGCTCCCTGGGCTTATACATGCCCTGCTCATTTCTGTTAACACTGTTGAAGCACCATTTGCTTCCTGTCACGCCTGGACCACTTTGCTGCTTCTGGATTGTCTGCAAGCACATGACATGGCACCCTAATAGCACCTGGTTCGCTCCCTGCTGCTCCTTGTCCCTGTCCAGAGATACATGCACCTCATCCCCCTGAGGTCTGTCAATATGAAGTTCCAAAAGTTAAAGCTTTCTAGCAGCTCGCAACACTCACCCTCACCACTGTCACTGTCAGCATTGGGTGTGTGTGGTTCCTACTCACATGACGTATTTCCGGTCTGGAGACTGAGCAAAATAAAGAGCAGGCCCCCACTCCCCTGCAGATGAAGGGCAGATAGGTAAAGAAAGGAAGAAGCTGAGGGAAGTGAGATAAGGCCTGTGCAGCTAGAGCAAAATACACAGTCCTGTGAGCGGTAGAACAAATTAAAACTGAGCTCGTTGAGGATTTACATTTTGAGGAAAGTATTCCTATGCGAATGCTCTGGTTTCTAATCAGAGCTGAACTAACCCACCAGTCCTTTTTTTTCCTGAAATACCTAAAAGTACTTCTTCACTTAGGTGCCTATTTTCATGAGATATGGGGGAAATTAATATCCTTAGGAATTTCGCTTCTCTTTCCCATGTGGCTGAAATCAGCCAATTCCTTCAAAACGTTACCAGGAAAAGGTAGAAATATATTGAGAACATCATTATGTACACCACATTTTCCATGGAAATTGGGCTAAAAAAAAGTGGATCTTTGCTGCATTTGGATATTTTTCTGTACACAGCACTCGAGATGTGGCCTCACCAGTGCTGAGTACAGGGGGACAATCACTTTCCTAGTCCTGCTATCTACAGTTTTTCTGATACTTTTAAGCACTGGTAGCAACTCTTTCTGTGTGGAACAATTCTCATAGTAAAAAGCCCGACAGCATGCTGGAGCATACTTAGTTTCATGAATTTTGGGGACCCAAGATATGATTGGGGTAATTTGAGAAATTCTTTCTTCTAAGGACTGGCTGAAAACTTATTCCAAGAAAAAAGGCTCCCAAGATTTTATTCCAGGAATAAACTTCTCAGTCATATCCAGTAACAGGAAGCTGACTCCTCTTAGAAACTTACATTACACTATTGGGCAGAGAAAGCCAGTAAGGCTTTTGTGTCCACCCTAAAGTCCTCTCTGGGGTTAAGCAACAGTATTTTGGTTTCTGACAAGTCACATCTTTTGGGATGCTTCCTTTGTTGTTGAAGTCACAAATTAGAGTTTCCAAAAAACTTCGAGGAATACCTGGAGCAAAGTTGAAATCTGCTTTATAATGTTTCAGTGAGGATGCCATTCCCTACTAGTAATGTGAATCATACTCTGTGTGCAGTTGTGTGCATAGCCTGGACCGTGATCTTGCTGGTATGTGCCAACCTCAGAGTTACTGGCAAGAGACAAAATTATTGGGAGAGGGAGACTACGTGGGCAGCGAGTGGTGGGAAAAGGGAGTGAGAAAGATCTTTGAGCATGTTTCCCTTCATTCTTCATGTGGGAAATATGCCGTTTCCACATCCCATCTGCTTTTGCCAGGAATACATAAACTGTGTTTGATAGCAACAAGTACCTAGTAGTTGTGTTTTCATTTCACGCCCACATAAATGCCCATCAATAATAGGCATTTCTAAACATTTCACTGTACAGAGCTGGCATTGCAGAAAATGGTTACTAACATCAGTCAAGCATGTTTACATTCATTCACATGTCATAGGAAATCACAGTGGATGTGTCTGCACTGCAGGCAACTGCTCTGGAGCATGGAGGTACTACAGCTCAAGTCAAGTCCAGCTGAGACAGCAGTCCAGTGCCACTGCAAAGAGCTCAGTGCAAACAAGAAGTCATTAATAACACAGCTTGTCACTCTGAAGGGTGAACTGAGCTCAAAGTAGTGAAATAGAGTCACTGTGGTCTCTCCACAAGGCATTGCAGTGGAATCAATATGGGTTCTTGGCAGATAGAAACCACAGGGCTTGACACATTGGTCACTCCCGAAGCGGAGGCAGGGGAATTTTAGGGTTGGCTTTGCCTTGTTTAACCTTGAATCATTAACAGTGCAGTGTTTAGGCTCAGGTAATCGTCTGAGGCATGATTCACTTGCCTACATATAGTCATAAATGCTATGTTAAAAATCCTAAGGTATCCTCCTGCAGCCACTTTTAGGGAGTGTGAATCATTTGAGCAGATATGGTGCATCCCTCCAGTCAGTGAAGGCAGAAAGACATCTCTGATGTGGGAGTAATCCCTTGGTCGAATGGGTGTCTGAGGCACAAGTCAGGGATGTGAACACAGACATCCAGTGCTACCTGAGATGCCCCAAAGTAAACCTGAATTCTCACACAATTAGGTGCTCTAGGAAATCTCCAGTTTCCTAGAGAATTGAATTGTGTCCAGAGAGGAATGGGAGGAGTTTCTGCTTGCAGGTGCCTATTCTCTCACCAGCTGGAAAGGGAGACTAAACAACTGGTTTAGATGGGTTTTGGCCATCTGAAGTGGGTTGAGGTGAACCCCCAAGCATATGATAATGCAGAGTTTGAGAGCAGAGTAGTGTGAGTGCCAGAAACTGCATACTGTGTGTGCCACCATGGCAAACCA
Source organism: Corvus brachyrhynchos (assembly GCF_000691975.1). Taxonomy (NCBI): domain Eukaryota; kingdom Metazoa; phylum Chordata; class Aves; order Passeriformes; family Corvidae; genus Corvus; species Corvus brachyrhynchos. The sequence goes on along the minus strand of NW_008238132.1, from coordinate 6,181,892 downwards.
CATCCTCAGCTCCACAGCTTCCTTTAGCCTTTGATCCCTTTGTTTAGCACCAGATACAGATGGCCAAAGAAGGCTCCTCACCCAGTGACTTCAATATCAGGGACAGCACTCTTGCCTTCAGTTACACACAAACACAGGGACAACTCGCCAAGATCAAAGTGTAAAGAAAGGGAGAACTGTGTTGGAAAAAATCCAGACATTTCACTAACGAGGCTATTCCTCCATTAATTGCATTAAGTTCTCTCAGGATTCATCTGTCAGGAGCAGAATTGGAGCTGAAGGACTGTGTGTGACACAGAAGTTGCCAGCAAGTGAAATTACAGTTGGACCCATCCGGGCTCTGAAACTCTTCCCCATCAAACCATGCCATCAGCTGACCCATGGGGGACAACTTCACACCCAAGTAGGAGAGAGTAATGAGTCCTATAGCTCCTCTGCTACAGTTCTCAGGAGTATATGCACAATAGTTACTCATTTTTTGTAATAATTCTGTTTATTTTATTGCTACCATACTAACACCTAACAGTTTCCCTGATGTCTACAATATACTCCTTCCTCCTGAAATCAGGTTATTAGTGCAGACCTGAGTGAAGTCTAAGGGTGAGATCCCAGCACTGTGCAACACAAAACTCCTTTTTTGTTGCCCTGTCAATGAATTTGGGACACATTTGATGGTGGAGGGACCAGTATCTGGTCTGATGGAAGAAAATACCAACGGCTCAGATTTCCCATGTTACCAGGAGAGTCAAGAGGAAAGGAAATAAAGGAGAGGAAAGGAAGCTTGGCAATAACAAAATGTATATTTCTCTATGAACTTGGATTGGACTGATTGTCATGTTGAATATCAGGAAAACACTGATGGTAGTGTCAAAACATAGTGATAATGGTAGTTTTGTTCAAGTGAAATAAGAAGGTCCCATCCTGAGTGTTTTGTGTCATTTCTACTCTTTGGAGGCTGTCTGCCAAAAGTTCCAATGCTCTAAGGTAAATTTTTATCACAGCAATGACATCTTGCCCAGTGTAAAGTAGATATAATATTTGCATAAATTCCTAGCCTAAGCATCTTTTTTGTATTTCAGTGTACCACTCACCACCATAGCATTCCTCATTCAGAAATAGGGAAGACCCCTGCCTTTGTCTCTCCATGCCTAGAGCACATTAAAGCTCCTTTGGGATAAAGATCCT
>NW_008238132.1:6152330-6180566 GCF_000691975.1 Corvus brachyrhynchos | reverse complement strand
TGAAAGTCGCTATGTTTTCACTATTTCATTATATATTCATCATGCCTAGTTATCCACAGTGCTTTGATGTACGTCAGGAGGCTGCATGGTATGTCCCTGTGATGGTACCTGTCAGAAACATCCGTTTCACAGCTGTCATATGGTATATGCCATCTGCTTAGACAGCTGGGCACTGAGCTTAACAAGAGCAAAGAAAAGGACAAGAAAAAGTCAGCAAGTTTTGGAGGAGAGACTGAGCTTAAAAGAATTTTCCCTTCTACACATAAGCATGATACAGGAATACAAAAATACAATTTTAGTCTCTCCACAAAAACTGCAGGTTATTCTTTCCTGCCTTAAAGCATTCAATGTGTGCTTGTATCCACATCTCTTCAGTACATTGAAGATTACTGCAAGCAGTTAATCTACTCTTTATAAGTAGATCCAGTCAAGGAACTACTTCAATTTGCTGTTCAGTGGTAGGACTAAAGCAGTGGCACCAAAAAACACCTTAGAGAAAAGATATTGGTTGAAAGCGAGTAAATTCTGGGAAGAGCTAAGCATAAAATGCCAATTTCTTATGTCTCAGGTTACATAATGGCCCTTGGAAGGGGCTCAGCAAGTGTCAGGTGTATATGGAAATGACAGAGCAGAGCACTCAGGCTGCTTTCCATGACAACCAACAACAGCAGACTCCACTAGGATCAGCAGCAGGGCAGCAACGAGGCAGTTCAGGATCCACACAGAGTGTTGCATGTTGTTCATCCAAAGTGCTTCTCACTTGTTGTACACGCTTAAGGGAAGGGAACTTGAGGAGGTTTTTAAATTAAGATTTTATTTTAGAAGCAGCATTAGGTTGGAAGTGTTTTCTCCCTTCTGCTAGAAATCAATTAAAATGAAGTCAACATAAAGAAAAAGAGCCCTGACAAAAATTTGAGAGTTCAAGACATAAATTCTAATTTTTAAGTTGGCTTAATTATTTTTACTTATACCATAGTGCAATTTGTTGAACTTCTGACAAAAAAAGTCTTTGTGATTTTTTTTTTTATGCCAGAAATGTGACATTGGAACTACAGAAAATCTTCCTGAACAATGAGGCTTTTGCCAAATCTGAATTTTCTGAAACAAAATTTTTTAACTAGCTTTACAAGGATCTTTTAAAGAAATACCAGCTCCTTATAGAAAAGAGGCCTCCAGTTTAGCCAGATCATAAATGACATCTGGCAGAGAGAACTGTCAAAATGTAGTTCACCTTAGGGGAAAACTGTCCAGATGCAGCGATATGTTTAATGACATCTGTTGTGCAAACCAGGATTACGAACTTAGATCTGTATCTGTTAATGGGTAAGACAAAAATTAAACTGAACTAAATGATAAGGAAAAACTTAAGATTACAAGTTTAATTAAACAGGAGATAAATGGTTTTCCTCCTGAACAGTTGATTGAAAAGTGGGATCTGATCAGAACAAAAAAGAAATGTAAGCACATCAATATAAAGTATTTAGGAAAAATGTGCATTTGCAGCCCAAAAGCCATCTGTGTCTTGGGCTGCATCAAATGCAGTGTGGCCAGCAGGGCAAGGGAGGGGATTTTGCCCCTCTGCTCTGTCTTTGTGAGACCCCACCTGCAGAGCTGCATCCAGTTCTGGGGTCCCCAGCAGAGGAAGGACATGGACCTGATGGAGTGAATCCAGAGGACAGTAACAAATATGGTCAGAGGGCTTGAACACTTCTCCTACAAAAACAGGCTGAGAGAGTTGGGGTTGCTCAGCCCGGAGAAGAGAAGGCTCCAGGGAGACCTTAGAGCACTTTCCAGTACCTAAAGGGGGCTACAGAAGAGGCTTAAATTGAAAGAGGCTAGATTTATATTAGATATTAATAAGAAATTCTTCACTGTGAGAGTGGTGAGGCATCGGAACAGGTTGCCCAGAGAAGCTGTGGATGCCCCATCCCTGGAAGCATTCAAGGCCAGGTCAGATGGGGCTTTGAGCAACCTGGTCTATTAGAAAGTGGGGGGTTGGAATAAGATGATTAAGGTCCTTTCCAACAAAAACCGTTCTATAATCCTATGATCCTATGATTCTGTGAAACATTAAGTGACTCGAGAGAAAGGCATTACTGGTGCATTGTAAGGTGGATCAGTATGGATGTACCCTGATAGACCTCGTTGGCACTATGATATTTGCCTAAAGCTTTGTGGACTGGCTCATACAAATGAAGGCCATAAGCACTACATGAAATTTTTGCTAGAGGCTGAGATAAATAACTACATTTTTTATGGTTTTAAGTTAAAAATCATAGCAATAAAAATCTGCTAGATCAGTCTATGAAAAAAGGAAAACACTGAAGCTGAGAGGACCCACATAGAAAGTGCAAAATTGAGAAAGAAGACAACTAGGCTTATTTATATGGCTTATTTACCCTTGTCTTTAATAATGGGTCAGATGAGAAGATGCATAATAGGAATGAATATTCAAAAAGAAAAATTCCAACAGACAAGGATTAAAAAAAGCATTGAAGTTCAGTGTCTGAAACTTTTGGAGCAGATTAATCTTCAGCCATGAAGTATTAGATTGTGAAATTACAAGTCCTGCAGCAAAGCTTTTCTAAATGATCCTATTCATCTCTGGCTAGTGCATTAGCATTAGAAATTAGAAAATACAGAACTTGTATTTTGAAAAGAGAAGAAGTACCCATGAAGTTACAGGACTATTAGCCATGTTTCCTATGTATGCAAGGTATTGGAACAAATTTCAAAAGAAAGACCACCTAACAAATTGGAGATAAGCAGAAAATGTGATACAATACAATCTGAATTGACAGCAATAGATTTTGGCAGATAAACTTGGTATCTTTCTGTGATATATTGGACTATGTTCAAATGAAGGAATGTGATAAATACAACCCAGCTGACCTTCTGCTAAGGCTCACACACATTCCAAGGACGAATTATTAATGCTTAAGGCAAAGACATGGGAAATTATTACATTTAGTTTTAGAAAAACATCTGGCTCCAGGATAGGTAACAACAACTAACACTGAAGGAAGATGAAGCCAGCAAAATACAATGTGATCATGATCAGCCATTATGTCAATTGTTCACAATAACAGGGCACAAAAATAAATAATAATAATAATAATTAATGACACAAATCTGGGAGATGATGTTAACAGAGACGAAGGTTAGAATACCATATAGGAGAGACCTGATAATCTTGAGCAATGAAGCAATAAAAGTCAGATTAAATTTAACATCCCGAGGTGCTAGGTCAGGCACACAGACACTAATAAAAGGATTTGCTGTAAGCTGGAGGCTGAACTGTGCCAGTGTGAGGAAAGGAGAAAGCCCAGACTGGAAATAATCATTCACAGTATGGCCATGAGTCATCAACATGATTCAGCCACACAAAGGTTGATGCAATTGTGTGACATATCAGGAATGATGTTTCCAGTACAGAGACAGATGAGAACAGTAAATCAATAAGGATTATACCTGGAGCATGACACAAACCCAGCCACTTACACTCTATATGGTCAGCCACCATAAATATCGATGGGGTAAGAGGATCTAAACAGACCTTGTTAGCCAAAGAAGAAAGAGGCAAAAAGGAGACCTGGAAATGCAGGCTGGAAATGAGTAATGCTCAAAGACGGTAAGGTACTGAAGAGACTTTCAAAAATCTGTCTGCTGCCCTTGGCAAAAAGGCTGTAAGGCACTGCCTGCAAGGGAAACTCCTAGAGGCAGAGTGCCAGGTAACAAACACAGGCAGAGTAAGATGTGCTTATTTTTGTTTAAAAGTGGATAGGATCTAGATTTTGAAGCTCTAATTCTCATCTCAGACACTTTTCTGTGAGCTTCCTCAGGGAGGGATCATTAGCCAGTCATTCAGTCTTTTCAACTCCACTAGAAGTGAGTGGTTCAAGGATCATAGCTCAAAGTGGCTTTATGACATATGAGGGAGTTTGAAAGTTTTCCATTCTTACTCCAGGAAAGCCAAGTATCTCCCTTCTTGTTCATGCTTTGAGGATTAAACACTTCTCTTCTATGACCTGGCTCAATCTAACCAAATAATCTTGCTTCAGCCAGAGGCAGGGACAAACTGGACTTTGGAGCACTTGGAGTAGATTTTCCCTAGATTGAGGAAGGTTTTTGCTTGCAAAGTTTTCCTACAGATGCCATGCCCCTCCTCCTAGCTTCTCAGCAGAAAGTTTGACACGAAGTTGCCATTAAATTGCCAATAATTAATTTTATGTTGTGTTCCCTGGAATCATTTTTACTGATTTTGCTTTGCAAGGAGTACATTCTGAGGCTCATGAGTGACAATTCTTGTCACAAGGAGCAGATTTTTGATTAATTCTTTCTGCTCTAGATTAATTTGCGTGACAATCATTTGTGACAAAGATTAATCTTTCAAACAATTACTGTGACAATTTTCTACACAGAGACAAGCCATCACACTTCTGCTGCTTTACTCTGACCTTGTTTTGTGACTTTGGGAAAGTTATTGTTCTCTTAAGATTCATTTTATCTATCTAGACATCTATATAAGTCATCTGCAGAGTGTTTACTACTTGTCTCAGGACATGGGAACTTAATAAACTGTGAAATGATCGAATGGAAAAAGATGATTGGAAAACAATCTGGAATCTTCAATAAAAAAGGTAATAGCTGTAACTTCACAAATATTATCATGAAAAGCAAAACAAAACATAAAAGAAAAAAAATTGACTATTTTTTCTGGAAGTTTTTTATTTGTTTGTTTCTAAGAACTGAGAGTGTTTTCAGCAATTTTACAAATTTTAATGAAATCCACATTCAAAATTTCATAAAAAGAGTTAGTGAAGTGATCAAAGCTCTGCCTCTAGCAAATAAACAGTATTAATTACACTGAGCAAAGTTAATCTGCTTTTTTTTTTTGGCAAAACTGCAATGCTGACTATGTAAACAACATTTTGAAAAAAATTTTCATTTAATTTTTTTTAACATCTCATAACCATTGGTCCACATAGTCACTTTCGAAGCCTGCAGATTCTCTTCTTTACATAAAAAACCCCAAAATAACCCCACTATGTAGAGAGACGGGGTTATTCTTAGAAAGACACAGAAAGGGTGTGAGCAGCACGATGGAGAAGGCAATGTTTTCTGTTAACAGACTCTTGCTCTGTCCTCTGTTGATCATATTTGAATAAAAACCTGCTGTGCAGTTACCTTTCCTGTTCACATGCTGGTGGCCAGAGGGGCATCCAATTGCCTGCAACAGACACTGGCTCCACAGTACATTTCACAGAACAGCAAAGTGTTTGGGATTCTTCTCTAAAAACTACATCCACAGTGTTAAGGACTCTCCAGTGAGGACTGTCTCTTGCAGGCAAGGAACTTCCCACAGATTGTCTACATCTGAGTTTGTGAAGTATTTTCTAAGAGGCAGATTTCATTAAACTGCAGGGTAGAGACTGAAGCTCAGACTAAAACAAGTTGAGAAGAACCTGAAGCAATCTTGCCCAACCCCAAGCCTCTCTTTAGGATGATCTTTGCCTCTCTCACTGAAGAGTTGCATCCAAAGGCATGAAGGGGTGATGCCATGCCCTGGCTTTCAGGATGCCCCCACTGGTGTGTGCATCCTGAGCATGCAGGGATAAGCCACATTTTCTTCAGGGAATAAACTCCCATGCAAGAGCCTCATGATCAGGTTGTTTTTACCCCTAGGGAGGACCCAGATCCAGACATCCTGCATGAGCAGGTAGGGCTGATGACACCTCGACTGCAGACTACTGCTGGAAGGCTTGAACTGCAGGTCCCGTCCTAAGGAGTTCAGGGCTTCCAGTCCTGGATAGGGAGAGAAGGGTCCTAAATCAAACCAGGATCCATCCAACTGGTAGAGAGGCACCTGAATGCAGATTTTGAACTCGCCTCTCTGTGAATCTCAGTAGCTTCAGAGCTTACCTGAAATCTTTTATGGAGATGAGAGTCTTCTCTGGGAAGCCAGAGTTAGGGATAAATGTTCCATCCTCACAGGGACTTGTTAGCACTGCTTTCCTGCAGATTTTTACTGGAATAAGGCTATTACTCTCAGTAGTACAGTGTCACAAAGCTGGACAGGTACACCAGTGGACCACACTCTGAACAGCTCCAAAATATATGGTCAGTTTTGTGTTACCTGGTTGCACAGTCTCTTCCTGGCTTAAATATGCTCCTGCAGCTAATGGGACTGTGAGGAAGTCAGAAAAATCATGCCCAGTTACAAACCATGCAAATTTGGTAATAATAACAGAAAATATTGTGATTTGTGTGATAGATCTGACACAAAAAAAGCCCGTATTTTCAACAAATCAGAGGTTACAAGCTGAAGGAAGCTATTTCTGTATCTCAGCTGAAAGTTAATGAGGCTCATGCAAAGTGTGAGCAAAGAAACGTGGTGGGAAATTAAAATCTTTCAAGAATCATTGTGTAGACATCTGGGTTTTCCAAAGTTCATTTACACTAAAGCTAATTTTCCAATGTAAAACCTTGGCAACTTTAAGCAGTAAAACATTTGATGCTGCTGATGTAAATAAGGCACTTAAAATTAAAGCTTTTCCTGTGAAATATTGTCTTAGTCCTTAATTCAGTTTAAAAAAACCAAGCAATGTGTCTCACACATTTGAAATTCTGTAAAGCATTGTAAACTGCAGTTAAGCAGGAGACTGCAGATTAAATTATGGTTTGACAGGAAGCAGGTATGTGGGACATGATGGGAAGGAAGGAGGAATTTACTTCATGGAGAAATTTTGATGGGATGGGGTTACTGATGGAGCTCAAAAACCAGCCAGAAATCGCAGTGATCAGGGCATTGTGTCCACGGTGACTTTCAGACTCTTTGTGAGGCAGTCAGTGAAAGACAACTTCAAAGCTAAGCTGGATTGAAGTGAAATGATTCCAGAAAAGGAGAGAGGATTATCACTTCCACACTTTTAAGTAACAGTGACACACCTCTCGAATCTTGTATATGATCAGAACTTACATGCTTAAGACAACCAAAGCAGAACAGATAATGGAAATAGTCCGCTTAAAAGCTTTTCAGGGAAGCTGCTAGAGGTTACTCCACAATTAAAACATTTGTATGACCATGTCCTCACACATGCAGTGTTTATATGAGCAGTAGTTCATGTAGGATGGGTGCTGAATTAAGACTTTGGTCACACTGTACTACTTAACATAGACTCAGTGCCCTCACCAGCAGAAGAGACTGGTCGGTCATGCCATGGCTGACATCACTACTTGGGTTCTTGGGCTGCTTCCCAGGAGGTGCTGATCTCAATTGCCAAGGAGTGTTAGAGTTTATATATGAAGCTGAGCTACATACACCCTGTATTGTCACAGTGAGGATACAAAGCCTGGGGCAAGGAACACACTTTGCCTTAGCTGTACTTCGAGCAGTATTGCTAAAGTCTGGCAGGTTTAGTTTTTCAAAACAAAGGCTATTTTCCTTTATAAAGGAGAATACTTAAAATATAAAGAGAAAGCTGAGATTGGCCAGACATTTTAGCCTACTAATAAATCTTAGAGGATCTTCAGAGACCAGAAAAGAGAAATTTGACTTAAATGTCATCTAGAATATAGGCAGAGCAAAAGTCATGCCTTTGTCATGCCATGCAGTCCTTCTTGCGGCTTGTCTGCTTTCACTTTGCAGTTGTTAAAATGTCCTTGTGTAGTTGTCAGCAATTGTACAGAGAAATAACTCCAGTCCCGTTGCAGTCCCTCAACACTAGACTATGACTTAGAAAACCAATTACTTCAAGGAAAAAGCTGTGGCTGTCCTAAGAGACACAAAACAAAGACCATGCTATGTCAGCCAGGCAGAATTTGCACAGCCCTGGTTTTCCTTGTTCAGCTGCTGGATGGGCAGTTTCTTAGGCTGCCCTTTGATTCCTTGACATTCTGAGGCTTTGAAAAGATATATGCCAAATTCAGAAGGAATTCATGAGAATAAGTCAAGATCACTGTCTATTAGGCCGGGTAATATCCCTGTGAAGAAGACCACTGTGGGAGACAGTACCCCCAGTGGATTTGTCCCATGGCAAATGCAGTTCCATTATGGCAAGACTTAGGACACGTTTAAGGTTGCCCCTAAGGCAGTGCCTGACCATTTGCTCTCCAAAGTGGCTCAGCTGTGCTTGATTTCTGCTGGCAGGGCTTGGAGCTAATATGTGCTTGGTAGATCCTGGGCAGCAAATCCACCAGCATCAGGCCCCATATTAGCTGTTCCTGGCCCTCTGACCTTTCCTTTCTTTTCTCTAGCATTCATAAATAAATAAAGACAAGCCCAAGGGAAAAGAGAACCAAGACAGAAACTGCTGAGCAGGATGACTCTACTTCAAAGGTAGTAAGGGAAAGCAGAATAGTCCTTTGTGACCTTAAAAGGCACCATCATTCCTTCTCAGGCTTCTCTTTCCTGTCTCCTCCATTGTCCATACTGATTCTCTGAGGACCCAAATGCTCTAGATCAAACCAAGGCAATATTCTGGCAAATAGAGAGATTAAAATAGAAGAAATCCGGTGGTTTTATTGTTGGTAGTGGTTTTTAGGCTTTTTGTGATTTGGCTCATTCTGTTGATCCAGTCTGTGGCACAGCCTCCATGCAATGCTACTGTGAAGAGGTTGGGGTTGATCTATATCCAATTAATTTGCCAGCAGGCAAATATTCATGCAACTGTACCTTAAAGTTGTCTAACTTTAAGGTCTAACTTTAATTGTCTAAGCAATTAACATAATTAAGATAAATTCAGACCAGTACTTCCTTACCTGCAAAAAGTTAGACTTAATTTTTCCTTTTGGAATCCTAGAACAGAAACACGCTGAAGAAAATCTTCTAGATTTTTTTCCCCAGTTACATTATTTAGTCTAAAAAAACCCAAAAAAAAAAAAAAAACCCACAAAAAAACCTACAAAACCATCCCAGGAATCCTCATATTCAGAACATCTTAATGCTCATTTCAGACCTTTGTACTCATATTACTCTGTGGCCTTTGTAAGAAATGACTGTAACTAAATTCTGTAAGAGATCTTATGAAAATAAAAGTGATTTTGCAAAACTAAAATCCCTAAGTAAGTTACTTTTACCCATTCCTTCTCAATCTCTCATAGGTTTCATTCACACACTTTCCTCTGTACTCATAAGTACCAAGACACCTGTGGCCAAGCAGTTTTGGACCATTTGTATGCAACAGGGAGGACAAAGATCATCAACAACTGTGGCCTCAACATGTATCTTGGGCTTTTGAATTGTCTTTTCTGTCTTCTAGGAGTGGATGCTGTTTTGGATTTCTTGCCTTGTGATTTTGACTCACCCTTTGTAAATGTTAGGCAAAATTCCTGAATTTCACAACTTTTATTTTCTTAGCTTGATAAGCTGTAGTCCTGTTCTTTATCCACTTGTCAGCTTTAACTTTAGTTCAGTTTGTTCACATGAAACCACAGATACTGAGCTCAAGGGTGATTAACACATTCCTCTCCTTTTAAACTTTGCTCTGCTGTTTCTTCTGGTGCCTTTGCACACACGTTTCCATTCTTACCATTCTTCTTATTTTATTACAAATTTCTACAGTGCTAATGGAGTCACTCCTAACTTGGGACATTAGAATGGACAATTAATTACAGGCCCCCAGGATGACCAAATTAATGTGGTGATAACTGGGCAGAAGCCCACTGCTTTTTTTTGTTCAAGAACTATTAAAGAATGTATTGAACACGATGAAATACAAAGATGAATCTCATGCCTCACTTAGCACATTATCTTTTTTAACGTGCATACAACTATTCAGATAATTTGCCCTTGGTTAATGCTGTGAGTGCTGTTGTAGTCTCTTGAAAATGCATCCACACCTTCTGTACAGTATTTTCTAGTTCAGGCACACCACAGTCCTGCTCAGTTCTAGTGGAGGCAGATCCCTGCTGAAGCACTTGTGCACTCTGTTGTTCAGCCCTTTTCTGCATGATGTACAAGCAGGAGTCTCAAACAGCTCTTCTTAATCTCTGACAAAAATGCTTTCTCCTAACAGCAGGCTCATAAGCAAACAACAAAATGTCATTGTCAAAATGATTATAGTGGGATGACAGAATGCATCTCCATAGTAACGAGTGGGGTTAATGCCACCCCTTGCAGCATCACAGGCAGCCACATGAAAGTTTCTTTTCCTTTCTCAAAGAAGCACTCATGAAGATCTCAGTGGCTGCTCAACCCTGGGAGGTGGAGAGGCATCAAATGCCTCTTATGGCTCCTTAATGCCTGCCTGGAGTGGGTAGTCAGATGTAGTCACAGCTATGAGCAGCACCTGATGCTCCTTAAAATTGCTTTAAAGGAAGTAGCAGGACATAATAGTTCCCTCCATGAGCCCTCTTCTGTTCATCCTCAACAGAGCAAACACAGTCACATCACCTGCAAAGTACACTTTGTATTTGCAGTCAGTTAATTTTAAATAATTCTGTGTTTCATTTTGGAAGTGAAATGTATTGAGTGGCCAGATGAGGATGTGGACAAGGACCTTTCCCTATCTCCCTAACCACATGTTTTATAACTAGCAACATTTTGACAGTTGCAGATCTGCTATGCTTCAGTAGCGTTGAAAACTACTAATTCCTTGAAATTCATGCAACATGAAGAGGCTAAAGTTTCAAGCCTTAGTTTAGCTGAGGTTAGAATTTTGCTCTTTTGGTGCTGTTTAAATCTGTTGTTGATCCCTCAGTTAGACTTTCAGCTAGTATAAAGCAGAGTAGCTTTAATGATTCCAGTACATCTGTGCCATTTTCTTCCCTCAGTACCTTGTCCTACTGTCTGTCTTGTTAGCTTTCTCTCAAGGCTCCTACGTCTACAAATGCTCCTTGCAGTTCCCATGACAAAGCTGGGAAATACATGCATTTAGGAGGAAACATATCCCCAGCATGCACAAGCCTCCCCTCTGAACAGCACTACCAGCCTCCAGGTGGATATTCTGATCCCAAGACATACAAACAATTTCCATAAATGTCACTGCTGGGTACCTGACTCATTCCCCCAGGAACAAAGCAGATTTTCCAAAGTAAAGCCAGGATGATGCTGAAGACTGGGACAAATTTTCTGCTAAGTACTTTTCTTTGTGCTTTTCTGTCATTATATGTTGTAACTGCTGGAAAGAAAGTTGCTGCCTTGAGACTTGATTCTCCCTCACTTTGGTAGGTACTTGCTGGGGCTAATTCGTGTGAAGCCATGGCATTATGTACCTTGAAAAGATGGTATGCTCAGGTCTCCTTAGGCTCCCAGCTTTTCTGGAGAGTGTGTGAAATAAAAGGATTAATGGGAGTCTGAGCTCTTAATATAACTCACATTCACAGTTTATGGCTTCTCCCCTGCAATACATTATTTCCTCCCTTTCCATGCAGTTTTTCAGGCAGAGAAGCCATGTGAAGAAGATTTACTTTTCTTTCAACGTGAACTTTGCAGAAGTAAAAGCAGATCGTCTGTTCTGCATTTGCAGAAATGTTTTTTGATCCATGTCAGACATAGCTGTAAAAAATAATAGAATATATCTAAACAATAAAATGTACAAGCAACACCACATAGACACTTAACTCAGTGACGATACTACTAACAAATGTCTGATATTCCTAATCTGTATTTTAAGCAATGATATTATAAGGAGACAGTAAAATACCTATACAGAGAGATTTATATTTTTAAATATGGTCTATATTGATAACAGGCAGGTTTATTTTCTAGGCAGTGATTTTCACCTTAATAGTTGTCTCATTTACTTTATGGCCATTTTATGACTGATAGTTTTGTGACTCTTATTACGGCACTGCTTCTGGATGTTAAACAATCTGATGTTCATGCCTTCACACCCCTGTGAGTGCAGCTCATCATTTTCATTAGGAAAGCAGTAGTCTTAGAGATGGACCCTTTTACATTACTTCTATCCCAATTTCCTGATGGTAAAATTATATATGCTTATCTTGATTCTCTGCTTCTGTTTCTGCCCATTCACACTTACTGAACCTTACTGACTCACTTAACCTTGACTTAACCTCACTTATTGAACTGACAAATTTCTACCTAATTTGACAGCACGTTTGACATGTACAAGTATTAAGTTTTTCATATCTTCACGGACGTTGACAGCTGGATATGCGAGAATCATCACTTAGTAATGTCTCAGGGTACAAGATGACGAATTCACATGTGACCCCTTCTGCCTGGAACCAGCCAACCAACCCACCAGTGCATGGTACCTCCAGCAGCATCACTGCAGTCATTGATTTTATACTCACCTCTCCATAAATCCAGAAACAGGCAAACTTGAAGAAGTGTTTGGGGTAAATGAAGTGGGAACTGGAGGAAATACAGGTGGGTCCGGGACAGCTGAAAAGGGAGACAAAGGAAAACAGAAAGGACATGAAAATGAAGGGAAGAGTGAGAATATGGAAGCATTGTAGGGGCTGGCTTGAAGTTGGAAAGATGGGAAAGATGAGAAAGATGAGATCTATTGTTCTGGGTCTGATTAAGGATTTGGGGGAGACAGGATATTCCTGGGGAAAGGCGCTTATAAAATGAAGCTGGAAACCTTATTGCAACCTTATTCATGTTATTAATCAGATTCTTCCCTTGAGTCTGCCTTTCCAGGAGGCAAAGTTTGAGGCTATGTGGAACAGATCCTGAGATCTTCCTTTCACAAAAAACCTATTCTATTTGAAGCATTGTATTTCCTTTTTAAAGCTGTGATAGAACTGAACACTCAGGCTGGCTCCCATGGCTGGTCCAAGAATGCTGACTTTTCACATAATCTTGGTATTGTAGTGCTTTGTTGGATTTTGTGCTTGTGAGTCAATGAAACAGTAATTTATCATCTGTTTTTGTTAACATATATTAGTATACAAAGAAGAAAGAACAGAAATATTTTCAAGAGAAGGGAGAAAGCATATTGTGAAAGTAAAATGTAAAATTGCAGCCAGGCTAACCCTTGTTTGTGAGATTCTCCAAGGAAGCATTTTGTGCAAGCATGAAGTGTTCCCAGAGCAACACATCAGAAGCTTTTTAGGTGTTCTGAGTGATGGAGTTGCAGTGACATTTAAAAAACAGATGCATGGCAGATCATCTTTATACTGTTGACTTAGGAACTAAAAAACTTCCCAGAAAAGGTTCTGAACCAGAAGGGCTCAGAAAATTATTCGAAAAATTTAGTAGCAATAGATATGGTCTGAAAAAACAAAATGAGTAAACATAGAAGACAGAAACATTAATTTAGACTAACTGTAATCTGTCACACCAATTATTAGTGCCTATACTCCCATTTTAGTAATATAATCACAATTCCTGAATAAATGTTTTTCTCCTAAACAAACACTTCATGTGGATCCACATAATTGTGTCATCTAATTATAAGTTTAGCTTCTCCAGGACCTCTTATTTGGTACTCTGTTCAATGGTAGAAGTGGGACACAACTTATAGAAACATATTGAAAGAGGAGAAGTAAAGGAAAGGCACAGAAAGAGATATCTTGCCTCAGTGGTATCAAAAAAATGAATTGACAGGAAGTGCTAACAGACAACAACATAGGCCTGGCTTCTTATACATAGACCTTTATTCTCATCCAAAATTGCTTCAAGTAAATAAAATTTGAACGACATGCTCTCAAGAAGTACACCTTTTACTTTTCAGCCATCTCTGTGTGATGTTTATTGGCCAATGTCCTCAGGGAGTTTTGAGGCAAGGCTGGAATGATACCAGCTCATTCCAGTCAGCCAGGCATAAAACTGCTCGAGAACTGTCTCCCCCAATTCTGAAGGAAGGATTTGGCTATCTGTGAGCTTAACCCAATTTTCCTGACAGGCTGAGAAAACAGAGAGGGCTTGGAGCCCTATGTTGCTGCACTTGGGACCAGAACAAAGTGCACTGGTTTGGGTTTAGTTCAGGTTTGGCTACTTTTTGTGTGCTTTTCCACTGTTCCTTGATCTCCCTTCACCACTCCTAGGAGTTTTCTGTACCTCAGAGCCCCCAGATCTGACTGAACCTGACCTTAGGGGGCCTATGAGCCTAGTATCAGCTAGAATTTTAATCTGATGTACCCCACTGACACTGACAGTTTTGCTGGGTTTTTTTTGTTTGTTTGTTTTGGTTTTTGTTTGTGTTTTGTTTCTGTTTTGTTTTGGTTTGGGTGTTTTTGGGGTTTTTTTGTTTGGTTTGGTTTGGTTTGAGGATTTTTTTGTTTGTTTGTTTGTTTGGGAGTTTTTTATTTGGGTTTTTTTGTTAAAATTTTTGTCTTTATTCTCAACTGAAGAGAAAAGAGCTGGATACACAAGCAGGTACTGAAGCACAGAAGAGAGGGAAAAAAGCATTAATTTCAGATTGTTCTTGAGCACTCTGTAAGTCCTATTTTGCATGTTAATGTGGGACTTTGGTGAAAAAAAAGCTTTGTGCTGCTCCTCAGCACTAGGAAAGTTCACCCATGTCTCTGTCACCTGCATGAACATCTCAAAGTGTCTTGAGAGCGGTCAGAAATATCTGGGTGAAAGGAAAAATTGTTGTTTCATGGCATTAGCAAAATAATCTCCCCATTTGTACAGTGTGTGTTTTGTACATAAATCAAAATGACCCTGTGCTGTGACAAATCTGGAACAGAAAGTTAAAGATGTCTGATAGTACTGCTGCACCTAATTCCCCTTCAGATTTTGCAACTGTGGAAAGCTGGCTTCTGCTCTGTTCAGCTTGAGGATCATAGACTTCTGAGCTACCTCTTCCACTTCTTTCTCACCTTGTCTGACTTTCCATCAAGAAAAAACTTCCCTTATTACACCAGGGATATTCTGTGTAAACAACTCCTAATATTCACCTTATGTGTGTCCAGCAGTAAGTGCTTAGCAAGCTGTACTTAAACCCCTACAATGGCATGTATTATTAACCCTGTATTTTTTCAGAATTTTGGTATGCAGGTTTTCCCTCTACTTCTTCCTAATTTGCCTCTGAATGTGATCCAAAAAGGCTCAGAAACAGCTGAGCCACTTGGCTTCAGAATTTACTTTTTATCATGAGACCCTTCAGACCATGCAAAAAGAGGATTTATCACCAATCTACCTTACAAGTTTTTCAGAGCTCTGAAAATCATTTTTGAGGCATGTCTTTCTCACTTAGACAGAAAGAAGAAAATGTGGATGTTCTTCTAAACTAGAATTCACATTCAATGTGATAAATACACTTTGTGCTGGCATTATGCCATTTTAACATGTGGGATGCAAGTACTTTGCGGCTTAGGCAGACCACTGTGAAGAGGCTGATTCCCAGCCAGGGACACAGGAAAGCTGGTCTCAAAGGCTCCGTGCCTATACTTAGTGATGAATAGGAAATGAGATTCTCTAATCCATCCATCTCTGATTTGGGTTACTTTCCATATTTCTAGTCACCTCGGGCATGTTTGAAGAGTGTTCATTATAATGAAATGTCCCACTTGCACTCACATGTATTACTTTGCAATAGAATTACAACAGTTAAGGACACCTGGTTATGCTCCTTAACAAGTCTTCTCAGCTCATCTGAATTTCTGCAAGCTGATCAACTGGTCTGAAGGTCATGTACATCAGTCTGTGACACAACTTGTAAAGGGACAGCAGCAACTGCTGTCAAATACTGAGATTATAGAAGTTCGTGGAACATTAGGGGATTTTTTTCTTCTCAAGGAGAGAAGGAAAAAAGCCTCTTAATCTCCTATTTCTAATGTAGGCTGGTGCTGGCACTCACTATTGAAATAAGCTAGAGACCCTCAGCAAATGCCTCATGTGAGTGAAATCAGGCTTCCTCCTGGCCCCATAGCCTGCCCAAAGACACCCTTGCTAGAAGTGACCTAAAGAGCTGCTGGAAGAAAGGGATCAGATATCTCTAACAGGCAAGTCTGTTGAGTTAGTAAACACCTCTGGTTAGGATAAAACTGTGAGCCCTTTATTATTGTTCTCTTGAAGATTCATGAGGAGACCTTCCATACATAATAAATGTGAATATTTTTACTAAAGATATAGTGAATATTAAATATATTTGCACAGTAAAAGAAATAATGTCAAGCCACCAATACATATCATCTATTAATCTTGATTGCTTACATATCTGAAGTGCTTGCTTTTCCTTCTCCTGCCTTTGGTGCTAACATGTCTTTGTGCATTATTTCAGGTGACAGAGAATTACTGTAATTCTAAAAATAATTTATTATCTCCCAAGAGCAACGGTCATTTTAATTTGGAACAAATAAATGTCAAATAGTGGATGATGTACAGGACAATAATTCATGGGCAGCCAGCCAGAGGAGATAGCTGTAATTACATTCAAGTTCAGGATGACACAGACACCCGAAAGATGAAAATCTGAACGTTCTTAGGCAAGTTATCAGAGTTCATTTTGCTGCAGGATGTGCTATTATCTGATCCCCTAATCCTGCCTGTGCCCTGAGCTCATCTCATGAAAGAAGAAAACCCACAGGAAGAGGGGTCCTACAGAAGTCCCTCTTATCTGAGAGCCCAGCAACCACCAGGCTAGCTTTGTGGAAGGGACATGATTCATGCCCAGTGGAGCTGAAGCAGGTTCCATCAGAAGAGAAGCTTCTTGGTGTCTATGGAAGCAAATTCATTAAGGAGAGAAGCATGAAGTGCTCAGGAGAACCAGAGCTCTTCCCAGGACAAAACTTGCTGGATAGTGTGGGACACATAAACACACCCTGTACTTCCACTGGTCTGCTTGTTTTTTAATCTGCAGCTTCACTCAGTTCACTAAGACACCCAACTGCAGTTTTGATAGTGGAAAGCAAGGCTTCCTTGCAGCTGACAATCTTTGATTAAGCCAAATAATTCTCTTGGATTTGTTGACTGTATGTGGATTCACTGACTGTGTGCTCAGTGCAGGGGTCTAAACCCAGGCATTTTCAGCGCCACTTGGGATACACCCAGGTGTCTGAGACACCCCAGTGGATCTGCCTCCTTATGACAGATATGGTAGACGACCTTCATACCTTTGAATTTACCTTTGTAAAGCATGAATAATGTCAGAAAATAAGCCCTTGCTACCCAGGGCATAAAAAGCATTCTTAAAAAACATTAATTTTCTCTGATGTACTATTCTCTTTTGCCCCTCCTTCTGCACAAGTATCTAATGCTTGTCAGTGCTACAGACCGTCTCCAGAACGAGACAGTTGATTTGCCTAATTCAAAAAGGTGAATGTTATGTCATATAGCCATGTTACTACAGCTGTAATAGATGCCTACGTCAAGGGGATGAACTGGAAAATGCAGGCTAAGATAGGGCTTGCTCAGACATTTGGAGGCTTTTGGATTTAGGAAAAAATGAGCAGTTGTTTATTATATTACCTCACTATACAGAGAAATGCTATTTGTGAGGCTTATCTGAACATCCAAGATTTCTCACTATTTAAGGATGTTCTGGTCTAGATTTTCATTTGGCCCCATTCATAGCCACAACTTGAGCAACCTATTAATTTTAATGAGTAATTAACAGAAAAAAACTAGTAAAAAATAATCATCTGTACACATGTAATAACAGGAGATAATTCTTTAGGCGCAGAAGAAGCTTTTCAGTAAACCTGACGAAAAACTCACTTTCATATTGTGGAGGAAAATTAAGAATTTCTGGCTTAAGTGAAGCAAAATCCAACTTTCTGAGAACTTAGTAAGCACAGATTTTTTTCCTTTTATTAGAAGTATGTATATTACATGTTTGACCTATTGACAGGACAACAGAACTCTGCACATGAATAAGTAGAAAACTAGTAGAAAACTGCGAAGTACTAAGCAGATGTTCTGCTGACCTCTTCCCACTGGAATCTGCTAGCTGAGCTGCTTGGCTTATTCTCTCTTTCAGCCATCAATAAATCAGTATATCAAATAGGTGGCAACAGAGGAAGCTTTTAACTAAGCAGTCAGAAATTTAATTGCAGAAGTTGGGATAGTTAAATGGAACCACATGTATTGCAGAAGGACTTAAACTTAATCCCTAACAAGTTTTTATAATGTTCATCATTATTTCCTTGGCATTCAGCACTTGATAATATGACACTAGGAAAAAAGGATTTGGGATAAACAGGGAATGAATATCTTAATGCTGAAGTTCATTAGGCTAAGGAGTAATGTTCTAAAGAAATAGTATAAGTTTTATATTTTAATGACACAGAAAATGCCTAGACAGAACACCAGAAAAATGGAGACAAAAATTGAAGTTCCTTACCTGGGCACACCAAAAGAAAAGGAAACTTTCCACATGTGTGAACATGATAATCTAGTAAATTATTTTAATCCCTAAATCCTATGATACTCTTGTCAATAAAATAGTTGTCAATTAACCACGTGGCTAAAAGTTGTACTGGATATGTGCCTATCTGATGCCATGAATATTCACTATGTAGCCCTAGAAAGTATCACAATCTATCCTGCTTCTCTTCACCAATACTAAATAATCCCTGTAGTATTATAAATGTGGAGGGGTTTTTACTACTTTGAGTTTCATGCTAATTTGTGTCATGCTCTTGATTCAGACCATATTAGCAGGAAATCTTTTAAATGTGCCCTGAGGGAACTAATCTGCTTTCGCATTGTGCGTTAGGTCGTACAGCCCCAAAAGCGTTCAAACCACAAAACCACCACATTAAGATTCAGTGCTGCATAAAATTGATTTTGTAGTCTGAAGCAAAGCTGGCCAAGGCTTCTAATCATGAAGGCATTTCTGAGGCTCTATCACCTGGCACACAAGCAATCCTAAGAGGGTATATTTAACAGGTATCATATTTGCATACTTGTCAGTTGTTGCCCTTCTGCTTTGCTCATTGAGCTTCAGCTGACTTGGCACATCTGCTTTTCCTCTTACTGCAAGCATTTTATCCAAGAGAGTGTCAAAGCTTGTGTTACTGAGGAAGACTCAGTGGGAATATTTTCGAGGTGCTGAGACCTAATAAAACATTTTTGAGAGTACCATCAGTTGGTTGCTAATTCAGGAAACTTTTATTATGAGTAAACAGATTACAACTTGAAGTTTGCTCTTTCAGTGTTAGACATTCCAGATTGAGACTGTGTGCTGGAGGACTGTGAAGACTATCAGACCACCATATTCAAAATGGTTTTCTTTCTCAGAGGAAGGATATCTTTGTTTGTTTCAAGGGGGCAAACCTTGCCTATGATTCATCTGTGTCTCCTCTCCCTCTATCCTATGAATTCAGGCACCTCATTAAGTGGAGAGGAGGAATTCTCATGCTGAGCAGAAAGGGATTTCAGGGCTAGGAAAGTTACTCTAAAAGTTGTTTTCTTGTCAGTCTTTTATCTTCTTCAACAATTACAGGGTATGGAAATAGCTCAGGACAGCACAAGAGATGGATTTTAAATCCTGATGTTGCTATAGCTGCACAGAAGCCATCACTTTATGCAAACATTCCCTTTCAGTTGATTGAACTATGTACAGAGGCAAGTACATGGAATGTTGGTAAAAAAGTCAGAACTTGACCTAAAAAACTCTTATATTATTGGCCATGAGATAATATAAAGAGCTCCAGGATTCTCTTGCAATGAATTGCTAGATAACTGTCACAACACAATTAACATCTTACTTTTATTCATGCCAATTTTTCAAACCTGAATGTTTTTATTACTGACTTCAGGCTTGCAAAGCCTGTGTCCTGAGGCATAAGGAAATGAAAAAACTGTTAATAAAAAGGCAATAAATCCTCCTTGCTGAAGGAACACTCCCTTTCTGTATTTCCCTGAGCTGCAGCAGCAAGTCTCTTTCTCCCCTTTTGTACCAAGCCCAGTATTTAACTAGCAGCCTGCTACAGATCTTTCTGTGGTGTGGCATGAATTGGGGAGCCCTGAAAAATGGTCAAACCTCTGTCATGTCCTGTCTGCTTGTGCTCCTCTTTCCCCAGGAGGAACACAAGGTGAATTGTTCCTCCATTCTTCCTCTGCATCACCCCTCTGGTGATGAGGGGTGATGAGAATGAACCTCATCATGGTTTATAGAGAAAAGCATACAAGGTTTAAGCATAGGGTTGGACTCAGTACTAGAAGATGTACTCCTGAGATTTATAGTGATGAAGGTTGGAAGAGACCACCTGATCTAATGTGATCTATTTCCTGAGCCAGGAGCTTTGATACTGTTACCTCCATTCTAAGCTGGATCCCTTGGGACTGATTAAACACAGTCTTTGAGAAGGCCATCTCTCCTTGGCTGCAAAAAATGAAGCGACAGAGAATTTATCATCTCCTTTTTACCCTGTGGCTTATCAGCCTCCCTGCTAGAAGTTTGTGTCTAATTTCTGCTTTGAATTTGGCTTCACTTCCAGCCACTAGCTCTTGATGTGCCTTTCTCTGCTACATTAAAGAGCCATTCAGTAACTGGTATTTACTCCCCATGAAGGTTCTTACATGCTATAATCAAGCTGTCTTCTAATCTGTTTGATAAGATAAACAGATTGAGCTCTCACTGTTCTCTCTTTTTATTTCCCCTTCCAGACATCAAAACATATCTGTGGCTTATTTCTATATCCTTTGTAGTATTTCAACATCCCTTTTAAAATGTTGACATCAGGACTGTATACATTATTCCACATCAGTCCCAATAATGTCACACAGAAAGAAAAGGCAATTTCCTCCTCCTACTCACTATTCTGTTGTTTATACTGACAAGAATTGAATTAGCACTTTTTGCCTCTGTATCATACAGGAGCTCCTGCTACTCCATTTCCTCTTAGAAGACAATGCTATTTTCAGTCAGTGCTTTCCAGGGTACAGAACACCTTTCTGCAAGAGTGGTTTGCACTGCCTGCTTTGAAATGAACAATTCTGTTTGTCTAGGATTTACCCAACCATACCAGTAGATGAACCTCTTTGTGGTTTTAGCAGTCCTGTTACTCTTGCCAGTATTTGGTGTTGCATCGCTAGGGATTTTGTATTAGATTCCTAAAAAGGTGAGACTATTAAACACCATGAAATTTCTCACCGAACTCTACAGAAGCTCCTAGAAGTAGTCCTGTCTGATAAAGACCCCCAATGACAATTTTTTCAAGGTCTTTGAGACAGACAAATATTAAGTTACTCATTATTTACTTTACTGATGCCCTAGAGAGCTCCTTTGCTCTTCACCCTGTTGTGTGATACTAAACTGAACAATTTGTGGAGGTCTGAATAATACCACACCTGTTCAATTGCCACTGCCAGCAGAACTTGTAATCTCATAAAATAATGAGAACAGGGTTGTCTGAAAATAGCTAGATCCTTAAGGTATATTGACTGTCATTAATTACTTACATTCACTGTGTACTTATTCTTAGGTCAGCTGGTCTGCTACTTTGCCTGTAGCACATGTACTTAAATGGCTGTACAACTTTAAGGTCATTCCACTGAACATTTGAATATTGGCACAGGAAAAGCACTTTCAGGGTTTTGCACACTTCAACTGATATTGCAAGGTTTAGTGGGGAATTGCTCTGCTTACAAATGAAAAATATATTTATCATCTCTTGATTGCAAGTAGTGTAGGACTGACAGTTACAGGAATATATGTAATCTACATTCATTAATGTCCCAGTTTCAGATGGGATAGAATTTTCTTCCCAATACCTGTGTTTTGGATTTAACATGAGGACAATGTTGATAACACACTGATGCTTTATTTGTCACTAAGCATTGCTTACCCTAAGTCAAGAACTTTTTCAGTGTCTCATGCCCTGCCAGTCAGCAGGGGCACAAGAAGCTGTGCAGAAACATGGCCAGGACAGCTGACCCAAACTGGTCAAAGGGATATTGCATTCCATAGAACACCATGCCCAGTATATAAATTGGGGGCAGTCTGTCCACAGGGGCTGAACACTGCTGCAGGATGGGCTCAGCATTGGTCAGTGGGAGGTGAGCAATTGTATTGTGCATCCCTTGTTTCTCTTGGGTTTTAGTCTTTCTCTTTTTCCTTTCCATTAGTGGTGGTGTTGTTATTCATAACATTAATGTATTTCAATTAATAAACTGTTCTTATCTCAATGCACAGGTTTCAACTTTTTCTGTTTCTCCTCCTCATCCCACTGGGCAGGGTGGGAGAGTGAGCGAGCAGCTGTGTGACACTTAATTGCTGGCTGGGGTTAAATCTCAACAATTAAACAAGTCAATGCAACATCCTTCAGCAACACACAATTCATAATTCTAAGACCTCACTCTGCTCTTTCTGAACAGGGTCTGTAACACCTTTTTTAGCATCTTTGCATTTTCAGCACCATTATTAAAATTCCCATCTAGTATGTAATCTATACCAGTGCTAGGGCTTCTTTTGTTCCAAAAATATCAGTTCCTTGATACTGTCCTCTAACTCAGAGAGATATAGACATTTCCTGATGCCTACCACTTTTTATTGGTTACATATTCTTGTGAGCTATTTCCTGGTTTAGCAGCGACATTCATGAAAACAAATTTCAGGACCCCACAGAACCTCATGATTGGACCTATTCTTTGAAGAAGGTGATGAATGATAGCACGTCACCTTTAAATATATACTAAAATTATCAGACAAGCACTAAAATCTGATGCCTCTGCATGTTTTGTGCAAGGAGCCACAGCAAATGCTGGGTAACTTAGTTTACCATCTTGTGACAGAGACTTTAGCTAATCTGCAACATGTTGCCACACAGAGTTTTTAGCATACGACAGGAGCTTAGACAACTGACTTAGGCATAGACATCTGAATTAAGGTGTTTTGGACATGGACAGCTAAATTAATGTGTCTTGATTTTGAAGTGAATCCCACGCTTCTGGTTCCTTCATGACAACCTGGAACTGAGCCTTTTCATTTTCTTCTTTCTTTCATTATATTCATTTTAGAATGTTGTCATCTCGTACTGAGTTAATTGCCAAGATAGGCTAATCCTCTGAGGCAAAAGTGATCTCTGTAGGCCCTTAAAACTTTTCAGTCTCATAGTGATGGTATGGTTTTTTTGCTTTCAGTTAAACCACTCATTCTCAACATGTTTTGAAGCATTTTAATACCTTACTTTTACCCTCAAGAGTAAAGAAGTCTTAATTTTACCCTTTTTTGTCTCTACTCAGCCATGCAGTAGCACTGCAGATGTTGAGGCAAAGTCCCATCCTTTAAAAATTCCATTCTGCCTTTGTACCACAGCATCAGATGTAGCTCAGAAAAAGACATCTATCATTAAAAGAGAAGTCTGGGCTTCAGTCCATAAGGCCACTGATTTAGTAAAGCTTTCTTTGACACAGTCTGACAATTCTTCAATTGTCAAACCATAATTTTCAAATTATATCATATAACAACACGACTGAAGAAGGGTTAAATCTATATCCATTTGATCTTCTTGACGCTGAAAACATCTTTTCAGTTTCTCATACCAGGCCTCAATCTTGTGAGTGAGAATCTACTAATAACCCATTAGACAGTGCACTTTTTCTCTCATTAAACCTCCTTTTTTGGTGCTTTTTGTTCCCATTAGCAAGACAAGAACAAAGAGTTGAGCTTTGTACTTGATATGCCGTGAAGTGTCCTGTGCAGCCACTCGTATTTCCTGCAGATTTTGATCCCTGTGCCTTGAGACTGCCTTCATCCTCTTAACTCTCAAACAAGCTATGTCTTCTGTATGATGAGATACCTTGACCTAGACACCTATGCTGAGCTACAAGAGTGGAGATACCTATTTGAATTTTTTGTGCTTGGGTCCCCTCAACTCAGGACTGAGCTCTTGGAAGGTCGGGATATGAAGCTGAAAATAAAGTGGGACAAAGAATAAGGATAAGTTGGGAATATGATAACACAGATTGTGAGCAAGACCTGGTTTTGCAATTAGTATCCCTATTGCTATTGAGGGCTGAAAGTTTTGTGATCAACCAAAATATGTTGCAATACTGGGATCACATGCAATACAGCTGCATGTAAAAGTGGGCTGTCACCACCCAGATGAAATGTATACCCTGTTGTCTTACTGCGTTTTCATAAAACAAGGTATAACCCTAACTTTTCATTTACAAGCAGATTGACTGGTCATGTACATTAAATATGCCATGTGCACAGGAAAGAAATTTCAGCACAAGGCCCTGTAAGATGGCACCTGTTTCCAGCTCTTTCACGTAAACTTTCTACCTCTGGAAAATACACTTTGGCAATATAACTTCTACCTTGGCCTTGAGTAAAACTGCACTCATTTGTTATTCCCTAATCCTGCATTCCTCAGAATCAGTGGGACTAATGATTGGCAGAGTTTAATCCATAACTTTGTGTTCATACTTCAGTTATGCAGTTCTGAAATTATATTTTAATTCTATGCCGTATCCATCAAGTAATTCTGCAGTAAACTACAGGTGAATCTCAACTGAGGGCTATTTCCAGTGAATCTCCCTAACAAAAATATTTATCCAGCGAGTTCCTCTTGACTCTAATGGAGAAGTCTCTGTTTCTCTGTCCCTAGGAGGCAAAGTACAAGTCAGAAAATGCATTTGAGGAAAAAAAAAAAAAAAGAGAGATCATAATCATTAAATGATTGGTTAAAGAGATATATTTGACTATCTGTTCTTCATTTCTGTTTTATTATCTCCATAGTCATAAAAGAAAAGTTGTCAGTGTAGTCATCTAACCTTCCTTGCTACATTGACAAAAATGGTGATTCTGAGGCTTCAGCTGAGTCCACACTTGAATTTTGCTTCAAATGGCAAATTTACTTCATAATTAGAAGTGCTTCAAAATCCCCTTACCTTTATGATTGCGAAATAGGTTCTACATTCCCTATAGAAATGGATGCTAATTAGGAGAACTCTAAACCTCCCAATTACACAGAATCAAAGTTTACACTCCTGCTGGAGGAAACATGCCCACGTGCAAAGACACTGATTAACATAAAATCTCTGTCAAGTGTTTTTAATCTTTTATTCATTATTTGCAGGAGTCTGGTAAGTCAGACCTTAGAATTTTCATTTTCCATTCCAGGGGAAAAGGCAGACTTATTCTCTGCATTTCTCACCGAGATTGAGAATAGTTCTGATTTTTTCTCACTTGAGTCATAACAATCTTTGAGGATTAAAAATTAATGAAATTCTGATTGATAGTGTTTATACATGCCTACAAGTGAGCCTCATCACAACTATTTTTCACAGATTTAAGGCTAATAATGAATGATTCAAAGGTAACAATCATGACTTCTTACACCTCAGCCATGGTGCCTGGGAGAAGGAAGGGACTCATCCTTGTGTTCTGCCCATTCTTCACCTTTCCTTCTTTTCTTCTATGCTGGAAAAACTGCTGTTTCTCTTTAATTCACCCCCTGCTAATTTTTTGTTATTTGCACTTACTTGTCTTTTCTACCCTTCATCCAGACCTGCTGCTGTAACGCTTCTCAGGCAACATGAAATTGTGAAAAATGGATTCATGCTGCTTCACACCTTTCAGCACAGTTTTTAAACAAGAGAGAAATCAAAACAAAAGCTCTTTTTCAAGTGAAAAAAATCTGGGTAAACTATTTACATTTCTTTCTTATCTTTTTATTGTTCGTGCAGGTTCTTTCTCCTCTCTTAACTCCCTCTCTTGAATTTCTCCTTTCTATCCATAATAACTTGTATTTAAAACTTAGGAAGATAAATTGCCCAAACTGTTGGGCTTGTTCATGGGAATGACTTTGCCAAAATAAACTATTTTTCAGCCATTTCAGAATACAAATTATTCAAGCCACATTTCAAGGCCTGGCCAAAATCCAGCAGGATGTTTATAAGAAAGTAGTCAGACAGATCCTCTGCTCTAAGCAAATTCCAGTAAAAGAGAAAAAGAGAAGTAAAAGAGTTATTTGAAAAAAAGGTACCTCCAGCAGCATCTCTATCATCCTTCCTGAGATCATTTCCTTATGCCATTTCCTCCCCAGAGACTCATGGAGCGAAGACCTTCCCTCTCCAAACTCTTGAAGGTGGAAATACTGAAAAATCCACTCTTACTCCACGATGATGTATTGGTTTAATCATGTTGCAGTGATAAACTGTGACAGACATAAGCTCTTTGTCATAGTCCATTGCTATGTTGTAATATTTTCAACCTATTCTTAGGCTTCCTTGTGCTACTGATGCATTTTAATGTAAACTGTTCCTGTTTTAAAATTTATACTGCAGTTCTGGCCTGTATCATGGTGAGTGACACATGGTTCCAGGCTCTAACCTGAGAGAGTTTATAGTCTATGTATGAAAGAATTTATACTTCAGGTTAAATATTTCAGCTGTAAATTCTGTCTCAGCGTCCTTCAGGCACCACATCGACACACAATTGTGTTCTCACCACCACTGTTCTCTAATTTCTTTGTGCTATAACCTTTTGAACAGAGTAGAGAGATGTGACAAACCACATCTTCTTATAAATAAATATAGCTGATGCTGTTGGATGGAATGAAACCTGTGCACCATGCTGTCTTTTTTAAGGGTTTTCTCCTGCAAAATTAAATTTCCTTATAAATTGCACAAATTTGGCATCAAGAAAAAAAGTCTAGAAATTTGGCTCTCCTGCTGCTTCCCTGAAGTGCTGAACGATTAGCTTTTCCTGTGGTGGCGAAAATAGTGTGTGAAAACTGGCTTAACTTTGTCAGGGAAACCCCTGAGCTGTTGAAAGAATCAAAGGAACCCTCCACAATCAAGGGAGTAAGCCATGGGCTCTGCAAGCAAGGACATCTCTTTCCAAAGGTAAAAGGAAAGCACCATAGTGCTCACCAGAGAAAGGAAGTTGCTGTGAGGATGCTCAGTAACTGTAACCAACTTCATTGCAGTCAGTGAACAAATCCCACTGAAACCTTTTGTTGGGGCTGACAAGAAAGGGCTGAGGAATGAGTAACCAGGATCTGCTCTAACAGATAGCACAGACATTAGGCAGGGTCCCTGTCCCATCTCTCAGCATCTGAGAAGATGAAGCCCATTATCTCTGAGCACCCTTAGCAGACAGAGTTCCTCCACTCAAGCATTTGAAGCTTTCTGCAAACATGTGAAAGATGACACAGACAAAACTAAGGAAAGTGCAACAGAATGTGCTGTGTAAACAGCAATTGTATCCTGATCCTTTGAGAAGGCTTAGCAGAAGTCCATCTCATGCCTTTCACCTCTATCTTAATGATGTCTATGAGGCAAAGGTCCATGAGTGGTTTTGTGTTTTCTCTTCACTCATAGTTTTGATCAATTGTAGCAGCTATCCACATCCCTCTAAAGAGGACCTGGACCCTAAGAATCCTCTTTCCTGCTCCAGCATGAAAACACCACCTTCAAAACACTTCAGTATTTCACAGTTTTTGATTTAAAGTTTATCTAGCTCTTCTCCAGTGGTCTGCATCCTCCTCAATATCTCTCAGATCACAGAGAAGGCCTCAAACCACGAAATTTTGCCACAGAATAAAAAATCTTCTCTCAGTCCTTCTGGACATCTGTCATGTGTCTGAAATATAACAGTGACTAGGGAAATTCTGAGTACAGAGCCTAAGCTGAAAAATCTCTCTATAGGAGTTCTCTTCCCTTTCGATCATGTGGGGAAGTACCACAGTGATCGTAAAGCAAATATTCAATTTGCATTGCCATCTACAATGCCAGTAATTAACTCAGTGGCTAATTTGTTGTTAGCTGCAACTGATGGATTCAAGATGAAACTTGTGCTTGTTTTGTAATGAGCTGGTCTTTGGTATACTTCCTTCTTGCACAGAATCTGAATAATTTTACACAAATGCCCATGTATATAAATTCCTTAAAGGGCAAAAATGAAATTTTGCATGCAGAGATATTCCCACATTTCATGAAATCTGACATGTTTCTATTGCAGCTTAAATTTCAAGTTATAACTATTATTGAATGCCATGGATCCTCTTTTCCTATTCCAGTAGAAAATTCTGAATGGCTTTGAAACACAGAAAGCAATGGAAGGGAACTCAGTTGCCATGAACAACCCAGAATTTGTCTCCTCTTATTAAAGAGCAAAAGTGGGTAGCAATAGGAATTTTAGAGGTCAGTAATACTCAGGGACAGGAAGGGGCAAGACCTTCTAAACCTACAGGAGGAGGCTCTTGATCCAACTTTTCACAGTATGACATTTACTGGAGCATTGGTTTCCTCCTCTTTCCTATATACCCCTAAGATAATTTTATAAACAGTCACATAATTTGAGCTGTACCAGCAACCTCCCCTCTGCCCGAGGTCAGAAGGAATCCAAGAGAGGGCTGAGTGGGTTGAACCAGAATTATTCCCAACAGCTTGTGGATCCAGCCGGTGCGAGTGGC
>NW_008238132.1:6107843-6152233 GCF_000691975.1 Corvus brachyrhynchos | reverse complement strand
TGTGCTGAGAAAACACAGAGAACAATTACATTTGTGCCAGAGTCTTGCATCCCATTGCAAGAGCGGGTCATGAGATGTTTTCTCTTTAAACGCCACTTGTGCCTTACAAATTAATTAATAGAGGAATTTGCTTGCACTCCAGTTGTTCTCTTCTTTACGTAAGTGACCTTAGAGGGTTGCATAACCCAGCACAACACTGTGATTCACTGCAATGCTCTACCATATTTAGTCTTATTAGCAGCTATTTGAGAAACGCTGCTGCTCACTCTGGAGAGACATCATTTATAGTGCTATATAAAGGTCTCTATATTTTTCCCTCATGAAAAGGATTACGGCAGCATTCTTATCTGTAATGCAATCCAGAATAGGAAAGACTCATTGATTTTTGAGGAGGCGTTTCCAATATGGTGACCTGTTCCGTACTTTCATTTGAAGTGTAATTATAGAACAAAATACTAGGATTGGAAGTGCATGTTGTAGAGGAAAAAATCAAATGCACATTTTTTCTTGACATTTACTGAGAAAGAATCCTTGCCTGTTTTCTAAATGTTAATGAACAGCACACACAAGAAGAATCAGGGCATTTCTTCACAGAGTTAAGTACCTACCACGCTTACACCAACTGCAATAACAGTATTCTGAAAAATAGGGCGAGGGCTGAATTTTTGCTCCTAATGTTAGCTCTTTTACTGGAGAGGAACAACCAGAAGACAGATCTGTACTGCATGAGCATTTTAACATCAAAGTCAAGGAATAAATCCCTTGTCACTTTGTCCTCCTGCACTATGACTGTCATTTTCTGGATTTTGACAGAGCTAGTTCTAGTCTTATCAGTGCAAGTGGAAGAGGAAAAGAAACCTTGGTGCTAGTGTTAGTATGTATGCCAGAAACCCCATAACTTTTGGTGCTTTATCCTGTGCATTTGGGAGACCTTCTGTCTCCCAAAACTTGAGACAATTCATCAGATTTGACACGCTGCCAATTTTAACAGGAAATTATTTTTCTTGGAAAAAATAAACCTTTGATTCTGGTTAATCTTGATTTTTTATTTATGGGTAATGCCCATTTCCTGCCCCATCAGAGCAAATCCCAACCAGGCTCTACAGATTTTATCAGAAGCAATATAATTTTCATGCTGTGAGACATTAGGAAAATCCTGAGAAGTGAAGAACAAATTTCATATAAGGCACCTTCTACCAAAAGTAATATTCAAGGGCATTCCCAGGAAGAAGCCAGCATCTTTGGATATTTGGATCTTTTAAACTTTTTTCTTTTCCTGGAGAAAATGAAAAAAGGAGGTGCTTATATTGCATATGTATCTATATTGGATTCTTTTAAAATAAGTATTTTTATTCTTTATTATAAAGTTATGCCTTTTCTTCTGCAATATATCATGTACATAAAACCTAAAAGGCCACAGGAGTTGCTTGGTAGTTTTATGAAGCTTTTAGAATGCAATACTTATATTTCACAATTATTAAATTTTTTGCATTTTTTCCAGTGTCACTGTTGTTTTTCTGAGACTTGTGGAAGAAAGAAGCTAAAAGAAAGGGGATTTCTTTTTTATGGGGTAGAGGATAAAAAAGGTGGATCAACTCCTAGCCATTTAAACTCAGGATTCATGTGCAGTAAAAGATTATGACAACTCTAGAGTAAAGACTTCAACAGTACTGTCAATACCACGAAGATCAATGATGCCACTGCGTGAAATGACAGAGAGATACCAAATACTGCTGGAGGACACACATACAAATACGTCTTGCCTTTTTTGGCCCCTCCATCTTTAAGGGCAATTTGCTTCTCAAAAGCAGATATTCTCAAATCAGCAGGACAACAGGGTTGTCACTGTCCCGATCACAGCTTTACAACCACCTCCACTGCAGCTATCACTCAGGAGATGTTGCCATGTGTTTCCACCCATCAGACAACTACCAGATCTCATCTTCAGAGTGTCATGAGCTTCCTGCAGTCAGAAGATTACAGTGTGATAGTAGGTCTAGATGAGTCAGCCCGGGGGCTATAGAGATGACAGATAGGATGGAACAGTGCTCAATCACGACCTTTCAGATCAGAGTCCTATGAAGCAACTTGCACTTGTTTTAACAGTTGTCATCTGTGAACATGTTGATTCTGTTCAGAGTCCAACACCCTCCTCCATCACAGTTTCCTGGTGCTGTCTGTCCAAAGTGGAGACAGAAACACCAAGGGATCGAGCAAACAGGACTGGACATAAGGAAGTACTTTATTACTAGGAAGATATCACAGAGCTGGAACAGATGCCTGAAACAGTTGTACAAACTCCACCCTTGGAGGTTTTTGGGATTTGTCTGGATGAAGCCAGCAGTGCTAATTCTGAATTGGTGTCCATCCTTTTTTTGAGTGGAAGGCACGGCTATATTACCTCCTGAGGTCGTTTTCATTTCTAAGCTTTTGTGAAATGTATCTTAGGTGTCCTGGAGGTAGCCAACACTTCTTTTCACACTCTCTAGTCTATAATGGAATTGAAGCTACTCCAAGAACTGATCACATGTTGCCCATCCAAACCTCGCAATTGGCCTAATGCTTTCAGGTAAAGAACAGGGATCACATCAGACTGCTGTGTGATTTTGGTGATGGACTTTTCTTTGCCCAGTGCTGTGACTACTTTATTTCAGCAAGGATTTACAACTGCTTTCTTCTTGCTGCAGGTCTGCTGGTTTAGCAAAAACTTCTGTTGAATTTCACTGTTAATTCAGTCCCTTTTCCCACCTCCCTTAGACCTGCATATCAGATGGAGCAATTTACAAAGACAATGGAAAAGAAAATGACTGTGGGGTAGTAAAGAAAAGGCAGCTACAACAGCAAGTTGTAAACATACAGATTTAAACTGAGCTGAAAGAGTAGTTACCAGTGTCTTTTTGTCACACTGAAAAGGATGGAGCCCTGCAGAAACCTACCCCACTGATTATGTATTTTTTGTGGACTGTTAATTAACTGAAAATATATATAAATTTGCAGATAACATGAAGGAGAAAAGCGTATAAGAACTCTGGAGGACAGGTTCAAAATTAAAATTAATCTGGATAAACTGAAAAACAAAACAACCTAAAGCATGACATCTGAAGGGTAGAATTCTGCAAAGAGAAGAGCAAAGTGGTCCACTAAGGAAGACACTAAATGAATGAGTCCAAAATGGGAAATTATGTAGCAGGGAGAAGTACTACAGAGAATAATGGATAAGTAAGAAAAGAAGAGTCAACTGTGTGAACCTGCAGGGTAGAAAAGACAGCTCTATTTCTCTATTGACAGGGGAGATACACATGAGACACAGGAACTAATTATTCTGCTCTATTTGTAATGGAGTAAGCCACAGCTGGAATAGTAGGTCCAGCTGTGATCCTTGTACACTGAAGAAATGTAAAATTGTTGGAGCCTACAAGAGGGATAAGACACTTAGAAAATATGGTTTAGGAGGAAAGAATTGGGTTTATTGTAGGAATTTTTGATTATGCTAAAGATTGCTGTAGGGATGGTGATGACTCACTTTACTGTTTGCAATGTCTCCACCAAACAGCTACTGAAAAAGATTTAAGATCTGGTTCCTCCCCAAAACAGATGGATGGACTGCATGACATCTTTGATTTCCCTCCTCTACTCTTCCAGGACACAGTGAGTTGGACACAACTGCATTATCTTATAAGGAGTTATCTTGCTAATCCTCTTGGAAATCTCTTAGCCAGTTTTGTGGATAATTGTGTGAGAGCAGTGTGAATGAAGCAATTAAAACTGAGGACCAGAGGGCAAAGAAATACTGCCAGAAACTCCTGCTCAGATCAATTCTACTGTCTCTATTTAAATCCTTCTTCATCTGACACCTTGCACCAATATCCTGCTTCATCCCCAGGACACATATGTACTTCTGGGAACTGCTTCATTCAGGCTCTCCAACTCCCTTCTTCTCACATGCGCAGCACATCCTGCCACGCACGCTCTGATATCTCCCCCAAACAATTCTTTTGCAGAACCTAATGTGGCCTCAGAAAAGTGGCATGTTCTTGGCAAAAGGTTTTCATCTTTTTGAATAAGACTTTATTGCTGGGTAGCCATGGGAACGTGGCTTCCTTCAACTCCAAGTCTGTATAAATGTGCATCTCATTGTTCTAGTTCATGAGCAATGAGTTATGATTTGAGAGGTAGCACAGAGGGAGAGAAACCTCTGGAAAAAGCTCTTACAGAAAAGATGTAATCTTAATACTTGCACGAACCTCATTGCTGTGTTCTTTCAGCAGAGATTTTATTATATTTTATATTTTCAGTACTTGTCTTAAAATTTCCCCACCCCATGAGGAAGAAAAGCATTATATCTTTCTGCAGATTGGGATTTGGATTGGAAAACTGAGAAATATCCATGACTCAGAAAAGGATGGCAAGTCTCTCCAGCTGCAACACTCTGCCAGCATGTCCTACCCTGCCAGGGCCTACTGGTGATGTACATCCCTTCCACTGCATTGTGTAATTCTGATCCCATGTTAAATGTATTTCTTGATGTATTCTGTACAGTCTGCAAAGCCAAAAACTGGTCTGTGAGAAAGCATCATTGTCTAATGACTGTACCAGTGAAAAATAGAAAATAGCATCATCTATTGGCTGCTCCAGGTGTTGGAATCCTACACCCCTTTATATCCATCCCTGTGATTTAATTCTGACTTGCTATTACCCAAAGTGGAGCCCTTTTTCTCTGAGTATTCCCCCTGCATGGACTTTTTTATGAGATTTCCTGAATAAGTTGGACCTTCACTGGGGGAACCTGACTGACTCCAAACATTGTGATGTGGATAAGTTTTGAAGTGTGACTTTGTCTCATTGATTTTGAGGTTTTACTTCTCCAAAGAGTTTGGTGTGTGCTGTACTGGTTATAGGCAGGCATATAGCTAATAAATAATGGCTATATTTGCTGCTTACAAGCTACAATTTCCTGGTAGCCTGTAATATTTAAATATAAACTAGCTTCTACTATTAATTACTGCTACTGTTGGTGTATATCTATACATATACACATACTTACTTTTCTGGCACAAGCTTTGAATAACTTTAGATATACATTTTCCTTATTAGTAGTAGCTATAATTGCTTTAATAATAATAATTTACAGCAATCTGTGATAAAGATATTTTAGAAAATGAATCTTACATTTCCTTGTATGTTATGAAATCATGCAAACCCAGTGTCACAGCAACCCCTTAAGTCACGACTGTTGCCAAAAAGCAGGTCTACAGAAATTACTATCAATTCCAACAGGCTTATAATTTTGACCTTTCTTGCTTTATTTTCTAACATGCATCAGAAAACGATGAATGACAACAGTGGAAAAAGTAAAGCATCATAAGAACACAGAGTACAGCCTGGTTACTGTCCCTACCAGTGGCTGTGACTCTCCTGATGAGTGTGACCATTTGATGCAGCATAGCCATTACAGAACTGGTTCCCAAGGCAGAATCTGAGGGGAAAATAAGTAGAAGAAATGTAAGTTGAGAGGTGGAGAGAACTTTTCTGAAAAGACAAGCAGATCTGGTAAAAAGCACCAAAATACTGTAGTTTCAAAACAGGCAGCAGCAGAGGAGAGGAAACTGAGGCAAATGAGAGACAGGAGAAAGCAGAAATTAAATAACTTTTCAAGGGCACATGAGTGGGGAGAACAAGGACCTTCAGACTAAAGTACCAAAAAGTAGGGTGGGCTGTTGTGATCATCGGCAGGAGGAACATTGCTGGTAGGGGACTGGGAAAATGCTGTCCTTCAGCCCTCCTCTTGTTCCCATCCTCATCCTAGCCTGGAAACAGCAGAAAAGTCTGGACCCCTGGGCCAGTGACTCATTTCATTGCACATAGCAATGCTGGTCAGTTACTGGAAAGACCTGTCCTCCTGGATCTCCACACCTACCTGGAGTGGAGATTTGCATCAATATTACAGAACATGATGCACAAAGAACTTGTACATCTCTACAGCTGATGTCAAATAGCTGATTTCATCACTGTTAGATACACACCAAAACTAGCTGTTCTGTCAATAGGGAGCAGCTTTTCTTCCTGGCCACTTTGGCTTCTTTCCCTGTCTATAGTGACATATTTGCACATGCTGGAGCTCACTATACTGTTCATGGGTTTCGATGTAGTTTGGCAAATAGATAATTGCAACTTAGCATTTGTGCCCATTTGTTCAGAATCACTGTCTCACCAACAATGCAGTTTAAGGGCTTGCAAAAAATAAGGAAGTTGGTAAAACAGGCTTTGATTTCCAAGTTCTTCTGTCTGGATGAGAGGAGTCGAACTCTACTCATTCATGTATTCTGGTCTCAGTTGCACCATAGCCCTGTCTGCTGGGACATGTCCCAGGTTTCCTCTTTTTCAGTGCAGTGTGGCTTGTCCCACCGTACCACCAAGGTGAACCAGAGACTTGACAATGACATGCAGAAACCCACTCTTCTTACTATCAGAAAGGTAGCGATATACTTTTCAATCACACAAATCTCCTTTGATAAGTGCTCATTTTAATTCCCACTGATCTGATGCATAACCTAAGCACTTCCTGCAGTCCAGGCTAGCCCAGACAGAATAATATTTCCCCATGCTTTAAATGAGTTCGCCTGGAAGAGCTCATAATAAGGAAAAATACCCTGAGTTGCATTCACTGAGTGCCTTCAGCTGCTCTTTCTTCAAATTATGTCATCAAAACTAATGAAAAGTTGATCCAATTTCCCCTAGCTTCATCTCACTTCACTTCATCCCTGAATAGCACTAAATCATCAGCAGAAATTGGTTTAAGTATTAATGTTGCTGGAGGGAAAAACTGTTTTGCAGTGTTGTCGCACTGTATTTGTGGGGATAGGCATGACTGATGTGTGCATGCCTGTCACAGGACAACATTCCTGGCTCCTCCTCCAGGTCTGTGAGGTCCTGTCCCCTCATCCTCATTCACCCACTACAGGACTTCATAGTCACCACATAGCCCAGAATGTTAATCCAAGAAAAATCTTCAGAGCTCTTTCCGTCCACAATCCTGTCTCTCTATACACTCAATGAGGGAGGGTTGTTGGGGCCCAAAACAAGGCACAAAACCCCAAAGATTTGAACATAACAACATCAACTTCTCTCCAGTCTTGCACTGTCAGAGTTTCCAGTTCTGCAGCCCTGGGGAAAACAAAAGTCTTAATATGTCTCTTGGGCTTAGATTTGGGAGTAGGCAGCTGTGTTTGGTGTTGTCACTACAGCAGTGGTTGTCAAAGCAGTCACAAAATGGTTGTTTCTAAAAGGTAAGAGCAAATGTTCCAAGGTAAGCCTTATGATATAAAATTGTCTGGTTAAATTTTTCTCTATGCACAGGGGAAGTTGATGGGGGGCACTAGCAGGAAATTGTTTTAAGGATGCCATATTGAAATGCTAGCAGCACACATATTTGCAAAAAACCACAAGCGCGTAACTAGATTTTCTGGACAAATTATGTAACTGTCTGCATTCTTGCTCAAACAGAGATTTCAATCATATACCTAAGCCCTGCTTTAAATTATTTGCATACGTATTTGTCTTTAGAGGCAGCCATACTACTGTGATAGGGAATATAAATGATGTTTTTAATTTTTATGGATTCCAGTTTCATTCAAATTGGACTTAGCTGCCTGCTCACATCTCAACAGATATAAATTTTGCTGGCAGGAATACACGCAGCTTAAAACTGTGTGATGTGAATTTGGCTTCTGCTTCTTTTTGCTCCTTTATTTTTAAAAAAACAATGACAACTCACAGGGTGATTATTAGACATATACCTACATTAGTTATTAAGGTCAGCTTTGAAGGTATCTACAAGGACTCTCAGGTACATAACAAACCTTTTATCCACATTACAGCTATCTACACAATATTCCTTATCAAAGTGGAGCAGTAATACAGCTTTATTGAGGATGCCTTTTCCCTCCTTCTGGACAGGAGAGGAACTGAAAGAGGGGTGGGAAGGTAATTGATGCTGGTAGTCTCCTTGTGCTAAATATTCCCACAAGGAGGTAAATTCAAAAGGCCTACCAGAGGACAGCAAGGGAGACAAGGATAACCTGCGTTCTGTCCCTTGGCGCACGGACTTTATGAGACTGGTCTGGATGGGTGAGGATAACCATGAGCCCACCGACAGGTGTCTGAGCCTGATCCTATTCTAGCCATAGGAAGGAAGAAGGAGTCTCCTTCCCTAGACAGAATAGGATTGCTGGTGAGGGGAGGACATCTGATTTGACTTCGTGAGCACAAAAGAGACAGAAGCTTTTGTCCATGTAAGGACATTTCCTTTCAGCCCTTGCAAAGGGTGAATGCCCAATAATAGGAGAAAATAAATGATGGCAGGAGAGTAGAGGGCAGATCCAATCCTTAATGTGATTCTTGTTTTTCCTTCCCTGGAAAGCTCAGGCAGCTCCTACAGCTGGGGCATGAGTCATATACTGCACTTGCATTTACACTGTCATGTCTCTTCTAAGGGTGCTTTGCACCACTACTGTTCAGTAGTGGAACCTTAATCTCTCTGTTAAACCCAATCCTGTGTGTTTCTGGCTCATAAGCAAGATTTCTAAAAGCTGAAGAACTGACACTCATTAAGATGACTAGTCCCCCCAAAAAAGTTGTGAAAACAGGTTTACCCCTCAGCTCTCGGTATACTAGCTCAAGGAACTACTAGCATTTATTTACTGTTGCTGAATCCCTCTGAGAAAATTAGGTTATCACTTCATACAGATTAATTGGTTACTTTGCTTTGACCTACATGTCAGATTTCATACATTCTCATATACTTTACATCAGTGATTGTTTGAAGGAGGAAAGTACCAAAGATAACAGAGAAAGAAGAAGTGTATGTTCAACCTGACACACCTCAGTGCTGCTAGGATCCATAAATAGGCTGTTGATTTAAACAGAGCACTCAGCCAAGCTGAGCAGGACTTGGGCTACAGTCAAGTCAAACACAAAACCAAACTGCAAACCTATTCACTACCAGAGTCATAGTTACTTACCTTAGTATTAGACCCAAACCCCTTGCATGTGTCTTGTTAGGTAAATTTAAAACCACTTGTGATGTGACAGAAATTATAATTAATCAAATTATTTTTTTTTTAATTCAAACAACCATTCTTGCCTCTTGAAAGAAATAGGAAGTAGGGATTTAAATAAAGTACCACAACGCTGAATAACACCAGTTTGAGACATCATCACAGAAATTAGACTGCAATTTGGCAAAAGATCTTCCCATATTTTTCTTTGCAACATTTTGATTACAAGTGTTTTACAAGGCCAGTAGTGTTGCTCTCAAGGTGGAGAAGCCAAGTCACAGGTGAGTGAGATTCTAAAGGTACAGATAGGACGCCTGCTTGTGGAGTCAGCAGAGTGGACCAGTGGTACTTGTTTGGAGCTCAGACTCGCCTGCTGTCTCTGGGACAGCTAGCAAATATGTCTGGCCCTTGAGCAGGATATGCAGGTGACGATGTATGAGAAATCCTCTGAAATTCCTGAAAGCCCCCCCGAAATTTTGGGCAGGTTTCAGATAGGATCAGCTGCAAATGCTCAGTTATCCAGTGGTGTGTGCCTTTGGGGCACCTCCGTAACCACGGGTCAGTGCAGGGGGTGAAAAGCCCCAGCTACGCACACAGACAGCTCAGTGTGGCAGAGTTTGACAGACAAGCCTGTCTTGCACTGGGGAGCAGGGCACCGCACCCAGCGCTCCAGATGTGTCTCGCCAGGGCTGAGTAGAAGGGATCACATATGTGGTAAGTTGCAGAACTGTCTTAAAAATCAGGTTCATCAAAAAAATCTCTGCAGTTCACAAAAATAGGAGGCATTTAAATAAATTCTGAACCCCGTATTTATAATTATACATGATTCAATTCATTTTTGCAGCACTGTATGTTTGGAATAAATACTTACAGGTTATTTATTTCAGAATGAAATTTTATACTGAATACCACAATATTATTATCATGAAACTGAAAGATCAATATTGCATTTCCTTCCTTTTTTGCACAAACAGAAATTCAAATGTAAATCCACTTAAAATTTAGTATGAAAGGTGACCACTGGGAAAGGAAAGCAGAAAAAAAAGAAAGCAAAACTTCTACCTGATTTTCTTAATGTTTCTAAATCTCTAAATGATATTTGTCTGAATCATGGTCAGTCAATATCACAGCAGATGGTGCCTGACACTTTCAATCCTGTTCTGAACAGTATCTCCAAAAACATTCAGTCTTCTGTATTGTACAAAATCTAGAACACAGGGATATTTACTCCCAAATGCTTAGTTATCATCTCACTTTTGGCACATATAATATTTTTGAGACCACAGGGCAGAAATTAACAACCAAAGTTCATGGTCTTTCTGCACTATGAAACAAAGTAATTTTATTGAGTGTTTGTCTGCAGTAAAGGACCATAATGATTCTGAAAGCAACACCATAAATAACAGAGAGGTGGTAAACTAGTGTCAAGAGGGCTTCATTTTAGCCAAAAGTAGATCAATGTACTTCGAACTTTAATATTGATAAAAAGAAAAAATGAGACATCCGATTTTACTGGTTTTTAGCAGGTCAGAAGAGTAGAGTGTTCAAATTATTAGCTAGATAAAAGAGGTACACTTTGTAACATTGCAAACCACAGGAAAATAGATACTGATCTTCACATTAGCAGTGAACATAGTTTTCCTGAGCCACCATGTGAACAAGCAGCTCACATCTCCAAGGAATGCTGTCAGCTGACGCAGCCGAGGAAGAGTCAGGCATATTCCCAGTTAGCTTATTCCTAACAAGAGGTTAAAGAGATCCTGCTAACATTGTACGTCATGGCGGACCTTAAAACTGGACGTAGATAATTAGCAGCTGATAATTTAATAGAGAGATTCCTGGGCAGTGCCTGGAAGTTCTCTAGGAGAGAGGCTCAGCTTACAGGTCATCCTATCAATCATTTTTACCCTAAAATAAAGGAGCAACAAGACTAAATAACCATGTGGAATGGGCATAATGGTGCTGATTTAACAAACTGCAATATGCCAGAAAGAAGCTGCTAATTATATCTATGGAATCCTATGAGATGGGAGATATTATAACACATTCTTAATACCCAAAATCCTTTCATATACACTTGTTCAGAAATGGACATTCAAAGGTACATGAAGGCTCCCTAAGAAAAGCAGCCTTGGAAATCTAGTGTCATAAATATGCTCTAAGCAAACAAAATGAGAAATTATTAAACCTTCAATTAAGCACTGTCAGATATATTATAATTACATGAAAGCAACAGCATGCAAGATGAATTGTTAAACAGCTAAGAGAAACAGTGGATAAAGAAAAATTATTTAATATAGAGTATTATGAAATTACTAATGTTTCAGTCAACAGTAATATGCCATGTATGAGATGGTCAGATGCTTTCCTGTCACTGGTAAGTGCTGTTTTTACTTTCATATTCCATACCCAGGGATGCATAGTAATGCCAACAGACCACAGGAGGCCCTTAAAATGACCACAGACCCCTTTTCAAGAGGGTTGGTAGCCCTCACAAGACAGGATGACACATCCCATTCCTGTTAGGTTCTTTTTGCTTTTTAAAGCTGTTCCAATTTATCTCTGCAGTTTGCAGGAAGCTGTCAAAATTCAGCAGACAGAAAGCCCCCAGGCTAAAGAAATAATTTCTCCCATCAAACTCCATTTAACTTTGCTTGAGTTATAAAATGTTAAAAACCATAGGCTCCCCATTAAAGCTTGAAAACCTCAAGAAAAAATACTTCTGGCAAAGTGACAAGTTAAAAAAGAGGGAGGGAAGAGGAT
Organism: Corvus brachyrhynchos; assembly: GCF_000691975.1. Lineage (NCBI taxonomy): Eukaryota > Metazoa > Chordata > Aves > Passeriformes > Corvidae > Corvus > Corvus brachyrhynchos. The sequence goes on along the minus strand of NW_008238132.1, from coordinate 6,140,414 downwards.
TTGTGCATTGGTTTATTGCACTGCCAAGCAGCACCAGAGGGTTCTGGGGGACACCAGACCATGGGAGCCTGCGCCAGGTCTGGCTGCTCTGGCCAAACCTCTCCTTACACCTACACATAGTCCCTTTGTATTGTGGCACATAAAGCAAAATCTGCTCAGTCCATGCAGCAGGGTCAGGAACATTTAACCAGCCTCTGAAGATATGGCATTGAGCACCAGCCTGGTGTCTGGGATGACAGTCTCCTCTGGCCAACAGCTGGCACAGCAGCTGGAACACTGGACCACTGTGCTAGCAAGGCTAAGTTCCACATGACAACCTGCTCCTGAGGAGGTGAAGGTTAAGGTTACAAAGATTTCTTTCAAGTTTTTTTCTTTAAAAAAAAAAAAAGTTAAATTTATAACCACCTGAATAATCTTGGTTCTCTAATTAATTCTGCACATCCATCATGATATAGTCTACTTTTATTCCTCTGTGCTATTTTTTCCCTTGTTGTGATCCAATTCATCCCACGTAGTGTAATGATATTCCTTGCAGAGGGGAAAGAATAGTGATAGCACATGCAGCCATGATATGATTTTCCCTTCATTTATTGTGGCTTTATAATGTGATGCTGATCATATCTTTTTCTCCCCACTACAACATACAAGAAATATTGGTGAACTGTTATGCATTTGATGAATTTCATTTTATCATTTCTGACCATTTTTTCCCTAACTTCTTCTTTGTGATGTGTCGCAGTGTTATTTTGTTTAATTTAGTCTATAAACTTCCTTACAGTCAGAAAAACTATTGTGTCATTTAATCAATGCCCCTAGCACCATAAAAAATTTATTATTACATTTTTCTCACTACTGACATATTTAAAAATGTTGCAGCTATCTTAAGTGATGAGCTAACAGAATTTTTATTGTGAGATTAGTCCCCTCTTTGAGATTTTACTGACGGAAATTTTTGCTTCACAAAAATAATTTCTTTAAAAAAAATCTTAAAATTCACATTTCTGCCTTATAATTCCATGCCTTTGTTTCTATGTCTTTTTAAAGCACCTTTACCAGGCTCACTACTTATAATACACAAAACTTGGCAGGCAGTAAATCTTTCAGTTAATCAGCATGTACACAAGTCAAAGCTTTAATTGAAGTTTAAAGCTTTTAATTTAGCTCCTCAAATATTTTCTCCCAAGTACCAGGCGTTTTGACAGTGATGTTGCAGGGGCTCAGACACTGCTAAGTTCTAATGAACCATTAATCTGAGCTGTATAATTTAGCTTCAGAGCATAAAAAATCAGAATTCATCTACCACTGAGTACCACTGCAACCTGCAACCATGTTAAAAATGTAAAGGCAGATAGAAGACTTTTACAGGCAATTTCAAGACAGCTGCTGAGCCCTTATTTGAAGAGATTTTCTTACCCTTTCCTTTCTTGTATCAGTGAAAGGAAGATTGCATCGATCATCCATGAAACCTGACCATAAGGACAGAGTCATGTAACTATTGAATTTATTGAAATTAGTGAATTATTCGTGAAAGTATTGAAAATAGCGGTTTCAGAATAGAATTCAGCATCATAAAATGTAGCTTTTAAATGAAAATTTAAAAAAAGGTTGCAGAATCTCGCTCAGTGGAGATATTCAAGAACAGTTTGTATGCAATCCTGTGTAATGACCACTAGGATAAACAGGCAGGTTGGGCCAGAGGACTCACTGTGGTCCCTTCCCACCTGACCCATTCTGTGATTCTGTGAACACAATCACAGGACCTTCAAAAAGGAAATCTGTGTTGCTCTAATATGGCTCTGAAATGCACACTTGAAATCAAGAAATCACAGATAAGGCTTCATGTTTGAGAACGTTTAGAACATTGCATGGCATTTATATGCAAAACATTCCTTCACTTAACAGCTCAGGCAGTTTGCACAAAAGTGCGAAACCCCTAAAAAGACTAATGAAGAGCAACAGCTGCCCTACATGGATTTCAGATATTTTACTGCAAAGGTTTAGTGCACAGTGTGTACACAGCAGAGCTTTGAACCTGGGAATAGGCCCTTTTACTTGTAGAAGTGAAAGGTCCTCAGTAGATATCTTACCAGAAACTGGGTATTTTTATCCAATTTCTTCAGCTTATGAGGACAGAAGGACTCCAGCCCCATTGAGCTCAGTACACTGAGTGTCAGCCTGCCCTTGGTTGATGAGGAAGCTGAAGCCAGGAAAAGTGATGGGCTCCCTTCACGCTGAACCTCCAGGCAAAGCATTTTAGAGAAAACTGAGGTGGAAGATGACATAAAGAAGAAAAGTTTTAAAAGTGCCTCACAATTTTGCTGTCAAATCAAGAAACCCATTAAAAAGTTAGGAAGAGCTGAGGGAATTATTATTCCACGGGGACTTTGTACAACTGGAGTGGAACTGTCTGTTCCTGAAGATGGCTCTCATTCCTCCAAACCACACAGGGGTCTGAGGGGAGGGCCTGTGGGCAAGATCTCAAACATCAGTTTACATCTACAGAGCACACTTAAAGCCAAAGGATGTAGCACTTATAAATTGTTTAAAAAAATGATTCCACCTGCCATAGGAGTGCAAAAAGCAAAGAACTGCAGCTGAATTTACAGCAAACATGTAACTTTCCATAGCTGAAGAGGTCTTTATGCACAATGCTCATCAAAAGCAGAGTTAACTACTGTCTGTATCACAAAAGGTGTTTATTATCCTAACATACAGTGGACTGGAGTGACTGATTATATCCAAGCAGGAATCTGCACATTGATTGCTCATTGATTTAGAAGTAGTCGATGACACTGCTTTGTCATGTGGATGATGACACAGTAGAGATTGTGATACAGCATTTTATCAATTAATCAAGATCCAGTTCTTAAGCTGAATCAGAGGAACAAGCATTCCTGGAATTAGTATAGAAGTGATTTTGCATGGTTCAGCATTTTAGCTCCCATAAGACTTACTGTACTTTACAGAGACTCATTTTCTTAATTGCTTGTAGGCATATAAATTATCATAATAAATTCCTAACATGAGACAAAAGAAAACTTTTGAAACATTTGATGCCATGATGGTTTTTTGCCTTTTCTTTTATACCCCTTTTATACATTTTTATAATTTCTGTATTCTTAGTGGGGGTTTTTGCCTACATTCTTGGACTTGTTTGTCAAGCTGAGAGACTAAACATTTTAGAAGCTTCATAGCTAGGGATCAGTGTGCCCCAGACCCCAAGGTCCTCTCCAGAACACATTCTGTAAACTAAGATAGAACCATGCAGGGGAAGGTTCCTTGGGGAGGGGGGCTCACTTGAGCCTCTCATTGGGGAATCTTTGATAGATATGCTAATTAGTAAGACCTATAATGTTATACCAGATCTTTTGGGGGTGTGCATTGAGGTGTGCATTGAGGTGCATTCCACTTGGACGTGATGCACCTAAGGATCCTTAAAATAAATACAAAGGTAAAACCCCTTTTTCCCTTCCAACCATGTTTGACTCTTGATTTTAAGACTAGGAAAAGGCATTACATTCAGCCAAAGAAAAGAAAACAGCCACCACAGCTCTCTACCATATATTGCATACCATTTTTTTAAGCAGGTCCCTCTAATTTGACAACAAAATTAATATTATTCCAAGTTTTCCATAAAATGATTTATTTTCATAAGACAACAACTTCAGGCATTCTTCACAAAATATTAACTTGCCATTCAATTGAGAAAGATTTTAAAGCCAATGTAGGAAATGACACACCTTTTTCTATGGCCACTGATGATGCAAACCATGGATATACAAAAATGTTTATGATAAACTGTTCGTTACTGCACAATCAACATGGGAATATTCCATGATGTTCAAGACACCAATAAAACTGCAAGAAATACTTATAAATGTGAAGTATGTACTACAGTCAGCTAGCTTGAATTTGGTCATGCATCAGCTGTGACAACATTATGACTTTACTGATAATGATGACTTTGGGATACACATTTCTGCCCACAGATAAGTGGAGAAGGATAACAAATGGCTTCTTGCCAATTGCCTTCATCTATACAATACAGCAAAGCATTCAAAAGATAAATCAACAGATAAACGTGTGGACTCTAAAGCAATAATTTTGACTTTTTTTTCTGGAATTCCAAATTTCAAAACTACTGAAGATCCTAAATTTGGTCAGTTTGAAGCAGCAAGGTAGGGTAACCTGCACCATGGCTCTTTCTGTGTCTTGTGATTGACAAAATATTAAAGTGGTTTTCTGTTAAGAGGAGTTCCTATCGAATGGTGGGAATTTCCACCTTGAAACTTTTAAGTTATTTAAAAATAATACATTTTGGGAAGAAGCAGACATATTTTTGGTGGCTTTTATTTCTCTCAAAAACTGACTACATCTTACAACCCTTCCAAAATTAGAATACTACGTATGTGCTGAAGTTTATGAACTCACTGAGAAGTAAAACGTAATAGAAATGCCATCAAGTTTGTTGGTCAAGAATGCCATTCCTATTTAAAAGCATGACGTGACAAAACAGGTAAAAGCAGAAGTGAAACATTATTTAGAGACATAAAATCCATAAAAATTTCTGTTTGAATTCATGAACAACAGTATATTTTCTTAATCTATTCACTTGTTGTTGGGGTTTTAGTTTAGTCTTAGTTTTTTTTCCTGTTAAAGGAATTTTCTCCCATATGCATGTTGCTAGGGGACAAATAGCTGTACTTAAGAAAGACAAAAAGGGGAGTGGGGCGGGCCTGGCTACTCTTTTGTCTACACCTGGGTGGGAAATAGCCTGACAGCCGAGAAGGCTGGCACTGGGTTTGTGATTGCTGTTACTGCTATAGTTGTTGTTGTTTTGTTTGACTGGTTATATACATACATATATATAGTAAAGAACTGTTATTCCTATTTCCCACATCTTCGCCTAAGGGCTCTTGATTTCAAAATATAATAACTTGGAGGGAAAAGGGGTTATATCTGCCACTTCAAGGGGGGCCTCTGCCTTCCTTAGCAGACACCTGTCTTTCAAAACCGAGACACTTGTTTAAAAAAATACAATTACTTTTTAAGGAAATCATAAGGATTCCTGAAAGGCTGAAACCTGACAAAAAGTTAGATCATAAAAAATATGTATGAAAAAAAATTGTGTACTGAACAATTCAGTAAGAGATTTATACATATTTCAAGAGTTTTATATTAGGAAATAGGTAATATTCTACCTTAAAATTCTGTTGTTTCAGTTTATTAAACCATATGGGTTAAAAACCACTTTATTATGTTCAGCTGAAGTATAGCCAGATTAGTTCTTCCAGTTTTGAGGGGGATTGTTTCAGTGAGCTCGTTTCTTTCTAGTTCTTAGATATCCATTTCATAAAGCTGTCTACTCTACTCTGTTCTTCCTTTTTACGTTCAGTAAACGTTTCATTAAAATATTTTCTGCATCAGAAACATTGCCTCTAGAGTCAACAACTTTTTAAAGAAACTCTATTTATTTACTTCCTCTCTGTAATGTATCCATGTTAGCTTTTCATTGCATATGGGGAAAAAGAGGAACTTTTGTGTTGACAGATTCCATACAATGTACTGACTGTTAGTGGAATGTGAAACATGCAGGCATAAAAGCAAACTAAATGAAAATGGCTCTTAACATCTGTGTTTATTTTGTAGCACATGGTTTGAGAAAATGTGCATTCATTTCAAATAGCTGTACAAAAAATCATCTGTTTTTGTGCAATGTTTTAATCCACATTTACATGTATTGAGCTTTACATTTGCCAGTAACACTACAGTATAGTTACTGTTGACACTGTAATGGACACACAGCTGCAGCAAGGAGAGGATAAAGGAGTGGCATTTGTTGTAGAAAATAGGATAAAACCAGAAAATAGGATCATTTTCATTTTCTCCACTCCCCCTGCTCATCTTTCCTTTCATACATGTTAGCATACTTCTTGTCTATAAGCATAAAGACAACTGTGTGTATTTCTTTGAAAAAAAAAATAAATAAATAAATAAAAGAACCTGAACTTGGACTTCAAATATTAGTTCCCCCAAAGGTGTTTGCAAACTCCACTAATGTAAAAACTCCATCTCTGACTGCTTGGGACAGAGCCCAGTGCTGTGTGTCATGCACAAGGAGCATGGTCAGTTTGGTGTTGGGTGGCTTTTCTGCCTACCTCTCTGCAGATGCCACAGGATTCTAGCAAAAGTGGCAGGAAGAGCAAGCCATCCTTTATGAGGGACTTAACTTGATGGCAGACTCATGGCAATAGATTTTCCATAATGCCTTTCATGCAGCAAAACGGTTCTGGCACTACACCTCTTCTTTCAGCTGGGCTTTATTTTGTGAGATCCCTGACAGGGAGCAACATTATCCTCCTTGACAGAGCAAGATCCCCAAGGAGAACTCGAGTATATGCATGGAGGGAAGCCATTAGAACCCATATTTCAAAGCTCTCTACCTAAAGAGTGAGGGATTCTCTATTTGCAGTTGTATGCTTTTTTTCCCTCCCTGCAGAAAATGCGAAATACATTCCCAAAATCTGACAGCAGCTACAGCTGGAATTTACTCAGGTTTTCAGAGAGGCAGGTAGCAGATCTGTGACTTCACTTTAAGCTGAAGCCAAGTTCTGTCTCACGTTTTCCTGTGCAGCTGTGATTTGGAAAAATAATACCTCCCAGCCTTGCAATGCAGGTTGTTGTTCTCCCTGCAGGTTTACAGAGATTGAACAGAGATAGTTGTTTCATTTAAAGGTTTCCAGCTAGTTGTACCCCAGACTAACCCCATTATAACTTAGGAAGTGCTGCTCAGCTGAAGAGTAATTAATAGGTAGGATGAAGGATGACGAACAGTCAAGGAAGTGATGGTGTAGATTAAGAGCTTGTAGCAGGTGTGAGAAGCCCAGTTAGTATCCAACAATAGAAAAACAACTATTAGCCTCACACTCAAAAGGAAAATGAAGACTACTTGCAACAGTGTGACTTACCATTCTCCAACCAAGACAAAAGAAGAGAAAAAGGGAATATAAACGTTGGCAGAGGAAAAGCAGCTGCTGAGGTAAGCACTCCCAGTCTCAAATGAAAAATTGGAAAAATTGTAAAAGTGGTCAGAACAAAGAACCTAAATCTGAATGCACACAGAGCCTGTGGCTTGGTACTCATGTACTCCTTGGCACTCCATATACCCCAAGTACCCACTGCTGGACAACAGAGTAGTCAGGTGATATTAGAAAGGAGTACTTACCACTGCTTAGTTTTGTACAATTTTGTTTGTTCCCAGTAAGTTTCTCCATTAGATTTGTACTGTCTCTACCTTCCCTGCCAACTGTTTGATTACTTGCTGCCTGGGTTAATGCCTTCAACCACAGCTGCAGCAGCGAAGCAGAGAAAAAGGGGTGAAGGACAAGAAGAGGAACAGCTTAGGTGAGGGCAGAGTTTCTTTCTACAAGGAAAAGTTGTAGGTGAGAAAACAGTAATTGTAGAACAGTGTTCAGTCAGTGGAGTGTAGTTTTAAGTGCAAATTAAAGCTCAGAGGAAAGTGTAACTCTGAAAGTGGGCTTGATGCCAATTAAATAGAAATGCAGCCTGAAACTCTCTGCAGAAGAAACAACGATTCCACAGCTCTGTCACTAAAGTCTGTTTCCTTCACTAGGAGATGCCTTTCCCATTAAGAAAGACACATTGCCTTGTTCTCGTCTCAAAATAACTCAAAAATTTCTTCCTTTGGTTATGACTGTTCAGTTCCTTGTCATGGCAGGAAACCAAGTTAAACTGATGAGTTGCTGTTGTAATTTTCTGGAGTCAATTTGAGGCTCATGCAAGCTCATCAGGGAGAAAGATATAGAGTTCCATGGGGTATTAGCACTGACTCGGTGTGTATTATCCCCTCTTCTCCACACCTATCCCAAAATAGTGCCAGAAACAAGCCAAGAACACTGCCAGTATCTACTACTATTGAACTTACTACTTCGATTTCTCAAGCAATTTACAAACGATTGAAATGTTGTTAACAGCTTCAAAATCCAGCCTCCAAAATTATTGCTGCCACTTTTGACCAAAAGTGTCCTAAATATAACTTGTTTTCTTCTATGAAAACTATGATTAGGAGACTCAGTGAGCCCTATAATTTTAAAATTACTCCACAATTATTTCTCTCTGTTTGCTACTTTGCAGCTTTTACTATTTCCTGTGGCATGAATCTCCATTCCCTGTACAGGGACTTTGTTACGGCTTTGTCTTTTAAGACCCTGACTGGAGACTGCACCAGGATATACAGCCAGGTAGAACCAGGGAGCAGCTTGTAAAGAGAACATTTGTTGGTACCTCTGTCACTGTCTCTGTTAACAAAGGAAGAACATTACAGGAAAAAAAATAGAATCGGGAGGTTACAGCAGGTTAGAAACGGACTAGCACATGGTACTGCAAGAAACTTCAACTGTGTGATGTACAAACAGGGGCTTCATAAGTGGCAAAGGATGAAATTTTTCTGTCCTGCACAGCTCTGCTGAGAACCTGTCTGAAGTACAAATTTGCAAAAATATCATGAAGATCACAGAAAAGAGTAACACTGTTTCTGAGAGCTTTAGAAAACAGACTGATGAGAAATGATTTTCAAGAATTTTGTTGCTTCTATCTAGAATAGAGAGACTTAAAGAAAAAGAGAAACAGAGGTCAAATGTTTTCTACATCTTCCAAAATAAACAGTTTTCATAAAGGACTGCAATCAATGGTTTCATTTTGCACCGGGCATGGAAGGGAAGGTTCTTTGCCACAGAAGATAAATAATCAAATATAAGAGAAAAACACCTTCCAAAGGTAGTGATATGGTGAAACACAGATACCAGGAATATATGGCACTTTCAAAGCAGTGCCAAGGACACGCACTTAATCTTCCCCAGAGAAGGGAGGTGGCTAAAAGGACTTCTTCAAGACCCTTACAGCATTAGTATTTTCTTTAGTTCACATACTCACATGTGCACAACATAAATTCTACACTCTCAACTTCCAGAGTATCTCACCAAGTTGCCCCCACAGTCAATTGAAAAATGTTACTGTCATCACCAGAAGCTCCTAGAGAGATTTCATTCATCAAATATCTGTTGGTATTAGCTGCCAAGTAGACAGCTGTCCTAGTAGTGAAGTCCTCCCTTTCATGGCTCCTCTTCTTTTGCTGGTAATGTTTCGTGCTAGTCTAGTACAGATTGCATATAATCACTTCTCTCTCCTCATTTCTGCTTATAGCAATTTGCTGTCTTCATAGAACTCAAGCACCTTTTGTTTTATTTTATACTGTATATAATATAAATACGTTATTTCTATAAACCATATGTTAAGCTGATTCTTACAATGGAACAGCTGCCTTGGATTTGGTGGGCTGGTCCAAAGAGCTCTCAAGAGCACTTACTCTAAAATCACTGGAGCAGGTTTGTATTCTTCTGACAGAGGACCCAGTGAATATTCAGCAAGCACATACCTACTCATGGTGTGATATGAACCAGGTGTTAAGAGGAAAACAGGATGGACATCTGAATGGGGAGGTGTTGTTTCAGTGACTGAGATTTTACTGAAAATAAATGATTTTTAAGCAGGAGGTATTGATTGCTGCTTCACTCCCAGCCTAGATTTTAACAAAATTTTGTCACATGCACAGTATTTTCTGCCTTAGCCTTCTGACTAAAAATAAGATTAAATGAAAAAAATAATGTGTAATGTGCTCCTAATGATTTATCCTGTAAAACTGTGGTACCCAAACTTGGCTGCAATCTATAGTCATCATCTGAAACCCCTTATCACCTATAGTGTTCACACACAAGTTATAGTCCTTCTAATCTCATAAATCTTAATTAGCTTTAGCTCTGATGCCTTAGAGTCTCTGATTAAGGAGGTCATAGTATCTCACTTTGCTGCAGGATCCCTCAAGAAGCAAAGTAGAGCATTTGGAGGATAGTCTGATATAAAGTTAATAACCTACAAGCATTATGTTCAGACCTGATATCCTTGATTAAGAAAATTACTGTTGTCCCATTTGGAAGTTCCTAAGAAATAATAGGACAGATAAAAGTAAAACATTTAAAAAAATGAAAGCGGTCATTTAGCAATGTAGTTCTGATGACTACCTTTAAGAAAAAATCATATCACAAATGTATTTTATATTGGTGTAGTTCACCATAGAGAAATTTGGGTGCTGGTACCTGAACTATACACTTACTGGTTTTAACTGGAAGAGTGCTGAAGGGTTTACTGCATTGCTGGTGTGACTTGTTGTGTGCAACCTGGGGAACCCACTTTTCCTTGGTCTTCCTTTATCTAATACTGCTTTTAAAGATACAAAAGACAGTTGCTTCTCACATTTTACAATTTGTGCCATTAAAGACAATGATCTGCCATACTCTATGCTTTCTTCTCTTCTGTTCTAGGCTTGCCCTTTTTTAACCCCAATCTTTATGGCACAGCTATCAATTTGCTTTGTATTTCCAGCAGGCAAAACCTTGTGCTTTTTTTTTCACCTATGCAGACTTACTTTGTTCCTTAGATAGGACTTAAAGCATAACTTAACTTAAAGCTAGACTGTTTGCCACGTCTTTCTGCACTGAGGCAAACCCTCCAGAATGATTTAGTGTTCTTGCAGACACGTAGGGGGCCATATACACAAATAATGATGTGCAACACATTGAGCTGGTTTTAAAAGTACCCTTTCCGTAGGAAGTGTTCACCAAAGATTCAAGAACCAATGTAGTTTGCCTCATATAAAGCAAAACCTACAATGCATGGATTCTTTGCCATCACCTTCCTCACTTACTTGTTTTTCCTCACTCCCTCTCCCTTTCTTTCTGCTGGAAAGAAGTAGGAAAAAGAATGAATAGGAAGCAGTGGAGTGAATGGGGCAATTTGTCAAATTTTCCTCCTTCTAAAGGGTCTCATTCTCTGTTTTCTTGCTCTTCCTTCCTCTGTCTATAACAAGCACTGTTTTAAAATAGAAAGGAAGAAAGTAAAAGAAGTCCTGAATTTTTTCTTTCTAATCTTCCCTCTCCCTTACCACTAGGAAGAGGAAAAAACTAATGAGATGCACATAAGAAAAAAGGGATTTTCCATATTTTCAAGACAATCTACTCCAAAATCCTCCCAAATTATATTGGTTTATTCAATTCTGATCATGGATATCTGGAAGGTGACAAGATACAGTGGTTTTCTTTAAAGTAAAGTGAGCAACTTGAGATGTTATTTTATGCCTGAAGTTTGACTTTGATATTCATTAAAGGTATTCACCTTCCAAAGGTGACAGAGAAACAGCAGCTGTGGACAGGTTAGTCACAGCTGAATCTGCAGTAATGCCTTCTGCAGGAATCCCCCTATCTTACATATTCATGGAGTTTTTACCCTCTGCCTGTCTCTCTTCTCAAATTCAATTTGCCTTCAGCCCTTTGAAGCCTGACACATCTCCCCAGGGAGTTTGCCTCTGTGTTTCAGAGGGATATTTGGCTTCCCTACATGCAGAGACATTGCGTCTTGTCTGCTGAATCAGTAGATGCTCAGATCTGTGTGTGTGGATTTGTTGTGCATTCAGTGGTTGCTCTGTGAAAGCTTCCAAAGCCATGGAAGAGTAAGGATCAACAAAGTTGATCTTCAACTCATTCAACTCAGTCCATCTTCAGGAGAGCAGGGCAGAAATTCAACCTCATTGCTCTCGGGATGGGCGGCTAACACAGACACCTGCTTGTGGCCACATCACAAAGCAGGAAATATTCTGTCAATGGGGCCCCACACAGCTCCTGCCATCCTTTTCCCCATGAAACCTGCATCTGTGCCAGACACCCATGGTACCAGACAAGCACATGATGGAGACCTGCAGCTCAAAACCACGGAGCTCTGAGCTCTGGGTATTTATGGCCCCCACTGATGCAGCATCTCCAGTGTTGGGCAGTGCAGGTGTCAGGCACAACACACAGCTCGGTGGGTGATAGAGGAAGGTTTGTGCTGCTGGCCTAAAGGCATTTTGAGGTGACATCTGTACTTTCCCCCAGGACTTCCCACGGGATGGCATCTGCTCTCTCCCTGCCAAAACACAGGCATATGTTATGTTAGCCAGTGTCAGCAAACTGCATGGTGATGGCCACATTTTTCCTTACACAAGCAGAGCACTTTATCACAGTGAATTACTACAGTACTAAACCAAATGTAATTAATTGGTTAAACCCCTCTTAAGAATTAGATCTTAGTTTCTATTTGTCTTCTTTCTTGGAGAAAAAATTAGAAAATTAATGCTATTTCTTTAGCTGTGACAGAAAACAGAACTGAGAAAATTATTCTGGAAGTTGAGAGGTTTTCCTTTCTTATAATGTTATAGCATACTTTCTCAAACTGAAAATGTCACAGTGAAAATGCAATGTACTTCTGCTTGCTCTGCTATAAAGAACAGTAATTCCTCCCCAGAGAGGACATCAGCACTCCAAGAACTTTTGCTGTCCTAGATACAAGATTTCAGCTATCACCTGGCAGCAGTGATATATTCAGGAATATATTCAGGAATCTTTGCTAGAAGGGAGAGAAAAGAGCAAACACCTACAACTCCCATGAGACGGTCTTAACATATGTTGCAAGGAATTAATAAGTGATTTGATCCCTCAGCTTCTATGCTCCAGGTGAGTTGGCTGTGGTTTCCAAGAACTAGTGGGACTGCATGTCTGGAGGGATGGTTTTTTATTTACATTTATTTTCAAGTTTATTAGTCTCAGGTATTTTTCCAACAACCTACCTTAGACCAATACCAAGGGGAATATCTTCTGCTCAGTAAATACCACCTGGTTCCAGCCACTAGGACATAAGACTGGGGTCTAAGGCTTAGCAGGTCAGAGAGGAACAGCCACCCACTAACCCCACCACTAGTGCAGCATTTCTTGGGAGTGGAGCAGCAGCAGGCAAGTCTGAGGTCCTTTTGGGCCTGGTGACAGTCAGAGAAATGGCTGCAGTTACCTGCCAGCTCTTCCAAGCTGCGTCTAGCACAGCTTTGAACATCACCTGGACCTGTGATCTGACCATTCAGGGAGTGAATTCATTTCTTTATGAGTCAGAATTGATCAACTGCCCTACAGGTACAAAAGCTGGTATAATTATCTTTCAGCTGAGCTCTAGAGTAAAACTTCAATCACAGAAATAGAGATTTCATAGTGTCTTCATAAGTGTCCTGGTATTGATCAGTGTCTGCGCCTCCAGTAGCTTCCTTTTGTATGCATGAATTTCTAACTTAAGTTTCTCATAGAATGCAAGATTGGGGTCTTATTCTTTTATGGTCTCTTAGGACAGAAGATTACTTCAGTTCCAAAGGCAAAGGAAGAAATACTTTACAAATAAAGGGTAGAAAGTCCCCCAAGCCACTTATTCCAAGTTTGGCACTGAGAAATGTTTTTCATATATATATATGAAATATATATATATATTTATGCAGTATGTGCAAACGTACTACACACAGGATGCAGTAAGAAGTAGGGTACTAATTTGGTATGCAACTAGGAAATGCCAAATTAAGTTTGCAAAACTTCATCAAGTTCAATGTTTGAAAAGACTTGACTTACTTATTCATTAAATTCTAGTCCAGCCTGTTGGTCAGACTTTAGTTACCTGTTTTCTTTAAGCAAAATGTACTCAGTGATTAGACAAGGAATTGTTATTTTGTTTTCACTGCAATTTCCCAACTTTACCAAAACTGTCTTCTCTCAGATACTATTCTCAGTCATATTCTACATACTTATGCATGTTATTTTGTAAAACTTATTCAACAAGGAAGGGTTCCCTCTATAAGAGTATAAAATAAAAAATAAAAACCCCAAGCCAAACCAACTCAACCTCTCTTATACCCTTTGATTTCACCAGTACCTTGGTTATGACCTTTGTGCTGACTCTGTGTATGATTCAAAGAGTATCCATAACAGCCCAGCTGGTGTGTAAACAACTGCTAAAAGTTAGTGTAGCAAAAAACTATGGAAGGATCAGGTGCTGCACAGTAAGTGTGCTCTTAACTTCAAGGGGCATTAGAATTGCTCAGGATTATGCAAAGGGTGAATCAGCATAAAGTAGGTAAGATTATTTTTGTTTTCACCAACACTTGAAGCTCTAAATTACGTTGAGTACAGTTAATTATAGGATAGTTCTTGAAATAAGGAACAACATACTGTTGCACAGGGGTGCCCATATTTATTATCACCTCCTGACAGAGGTTTAAAAGGTCTGCTCATAAAATGTTTTCTAGTTTTCAGTAAAAAAAAAAAAAAAAATTTCATTGTTTCTTATCAGTCTATTCAATTTATCTCTGGCAAAAAATTCTATTTATTTTCCCCAACTTGTGTCTGTTTTACCCATCACAGTAATTGGTAAGCAATTTCCCTGTCTTTATCCTGATCTATGAGATTTTCCAAACAATTTTCTCTCCCTGTCCTGGTCAGGAGGGGGAAAAATTGCACAGCTGGACTTGGGGAACTTGACATGTAGCCAACAGAATGTCCGCTAGAATGATGCTGTCTCATCTCAGAAGTGTGTGAGGTGATTATCAACCATACACCTGCTCAGAAGCAATTAATCCCTGCAGGTGATGACCAAGGTGATCATGCAAGTACTTGCAAGAATAGATGAACCCGTCAAGGAACTACATGGAAATAGTAAAGTTATCATTTATTCTGAGCTGAGCACTCAATTCCCAGCTTACCTCAAAGGCAGAAACTCTGTTTCAGTTCACCCTTTATTCAATAAAAGTTATTTTGCTTTTCTGTCAAGTGCAGCAAATTATTTAAACCTCAACTTTAGTGGAAGGGCAATTTAATTAATTCACAGAGTTATTCTTTTAATTGGATTTGGGTGAATCAACTTTTCTGAAACTCAGAAAAGGGGGTTATTGGCTTGACTTCACAGATGCTATTCTTACATTTCAGCTAGCACCAGAAGCAAGGTTATTTCTCTCTGAGGATGTCATTCTGAGGCAGTGGCATCCACTGCATTTTTATTATCTTGCTAATATAAAAATTCAAGAAAATTGAATGTTAGAATCAAACTCTCTCCTTCCAGATGCATTTTTAAATGATGGAAATATTAATTAGACTGACACCAAATTGATCATCAGGCTATATCCTTAACTGTCAAGAAAAGAAGTCAATTAAAGCAGTAAACATTCACATTTTGGTGATGAAATATTCTTATCAACTTCATCGTGCAACTGTGGTGATTGATCCACCTGAGCTCAGGCTGGTAGTTGACACTGAAGTAATGTCCACACAAGTGTTGTCAGTTCCCCTTTGCTGTATTAAGTAAAGTAAATTCAGTAAAACAGTGAATAACAATCAGACTAGTCTACACTAAAATAACAGTAAGTTCTTCCTGTATTCTAGCAGGACTAGGTGGTTGAGGACATATTACAAAACTAGGACTGAAGCAAATAAAAAACTCTCAATAACAACCTTCTAACCTAAACCCACCATGTCTTGAGATGCAAGACATGCAAGACATGCATTCTATCAACAAGATATGCCAAGGGAAGGATTTTTCTTTATCTTTTTTAGTAGCAGTGAATTCTTGAGCCATTAGGAAGCACGGCTTTATTACAGTCTCAGTTCCAAATAATAGGAGCTTCTGGATGGGGCCGTAATGTAAAAAATGCTCCTGCTTTCACTCCCCTTTCCTTCCCAGTGCACAGACAGGAATGGGCAGGGTGTTTGTGTTTATCTATCATGTGTAAGCCTCATCTGAGTCTGAAACTGAGCACATGGTCCCCGATGGCCCCAGGGATGGTGTGAAACAAGAATAAGACACAGTTCTTTCCTCCAGAAGTTTCTAAGACCAATAAGACAATAAACACTGTAAAAGGAAACAGAATGTAGAGAGGTGAAATAATGCCACCCTGCCTACCCACTGCCAGAGCTGAAACTCTGCTTCTTGAAACCATTGAAAACATTTTTGCACCTGCTTCTACAGGATCAGCAGTGAACAGTGTCAGAGAAAGTCCCTCACAAGTGGGACATTCAGTGTTACCAAAGAGACAGCATATCTTAACTTCTTTAAAAAATGTAAAAAAACCCAACCCCACAATAACATAAAGATTCTCTAACAGCAATATAAGACAAAGCTGGAATTCAGGTAAGGCAATGAATTCGCATTCTATGACTGCACTTGTAAACACCAAGGTAGGTGTTGACATTTAATTTTCTCGCATTTATATTCCTAAGAGAAATTGTACATTCAGTTTACACAGATTTATTGCCTTTAATTGCTTAGCAGCTCTTTGTATAATATTTAAAAGGTCAAAAAAAGTTTTGAATACATATTGTGAGGTCCTGAGTCCCTGTGAATTACAATTACAAAGCTTTTCCTCTAAAACAAAGAGCAGTCTAGATGTGAATGTGCACAAAAGAAATGGCTTCAGAGGTGGGAAGAAGCGGTAAGGGCTGTTTTAAGACATGTGCACAAAAGCACATTTATGGAGGTAAATGCTGTTTTCTCTGGGGGTAGAAATATGGGTGCACAATTGCATCTGAGTTCTTCAGGTGTGAGTTTCTCATTGCCATTCCTAAGCAAAGACCCCGTACGGGAAGGGAGCTTGTGCTTCTGTTCCTAGGGAAGTCTGATAAAATCATCCACTCCCAAACACTGGGACTTAAGGAATGTTTTCCATTCATACTTTGTATTACTGGGAAAATTAAGGGCCTTATTAAACAAAACTTTTCAGCAGAAAGGTTTGCTCTCTTTCAAATGCTTTCAAATTCTGAGGGAGAAACCCTTTCTTTTTCTTAATCAGACAGATATTCCTTTTTTCCAATGAAACATCAGTATTTTTTAAAGAACACTTCTTTTCCAAAGAGTTCTAGTAGATATCTTGTGCCAATGACTAATTATGTAACTGATGATCATTTAGAGGTCAATATACGATCTTGTGTAGTATAGGTTAGCTCTGCTGAAGTCCAACAAGCCATGGTCAGGCAGCAAATTTTCCAAGATACTGTGAAGCCTGTACCACTGCACCACACCATCCTCTCTCTGTTCATGCCAGCCTCTTAACCTGCAATGATTAATCTACTGAGCCTTATACATCTCCTTCCCCATTCAGATCAGGGCTGCATGCACCACTGGCCATGTGAGCACGGGCAGGAGTGTATTCCTTCTTCTAAATTCCTTTGCACATTTCCCACTTGCAAAAGGCCTGAACAGCTTATGAGCTGCCCACTGTGGCTAGATAGGAAATTGCTTCAATCAAACAATTTCCCACTCTGCGATGATGATGTGTACTGCGACTTCAGTGCAGGACTCCCACTGCTAATTTAGCTTAATATGAACGTGCAACACCACAAAATCATTTGGCAACAGCAGTGTTAGGATTCCAACCAGAGCTGTTGCCATGACATGAAGGGGAGTTTAATCTTCTAAACAAGGGAATGATGTTTTAGCTGGAAATGCTATAGACTGTGAAGAATATAATCTGAAAATAAGGATATGGAATTTTTCAAACTCCAGCAAGGACGTTACCAAACCAGTATGAAATTACACTGATCATACTGTAGTTTTTATAAATCCTACCTCAATACTTAATTCAGTACCTTTATTTTGAATTCAGCTTTTCATCTGATTTTGATGGAAAAAGAAATGTCAGAAAATGGCATTCTCTGTGCTTCCTCAGACCTCTGAACAAAATTCACTGGGACTGTACAGGCAGAAAATACAGCAGCACTTAAGGTTTTGTTGCCATCTTCTAGACTACCATATTAAAGCTGGATGCTAGAAATTAGAAAAAAACTTCTCCAGACATTGAATCTAATTCAACACAAATCACTTACTGTCATCTGCTTGTTTTCTATAAAGAGGTAAGATGAAAAAAGAAAATTGTCTCTTTGCTCCAATCTGTTTTTAGTCTACCATTTTCCTTGCTTAGACTTTTCTACTTTCATTTATTCTGTGTAGAGTTCTACAAATGCTTCATGTCTCTGTTGTCCCTTGTTGTACACCTCCACTAACAATCCAATAAATTGAATCTCTCCTGTTGAGTTAAGCCCCTACACTTGTTGGGGTTTGTTTGAGACCTGACATGTTCTGTTTCCATTGTATAATAACACTAAATCGTGTATGTCTGCAGAGAGATAACCCATCTTCAATCCACAGAGCTTCACCAGGTGGGAATGAAAACCAAACAGGACACTCCAACCAAACCTGGGTGAAAAAACTCTACCAGCCCTCAAATCTACATATGATTCCAACCTGCTTTCATTTTTACTAAAGGGCATCTTTGGGGCACCAGCCTTTTACACAGATGAAATTTAAAGATCTATCTAGAAATTTCATTCCCAACTACACTATGCTGGATTTGCTTAGCAAAAAAAAAAAAATATATATATATATCTCACTGTACATTTGCATCAAATATTCAGTAATGATAAGCTAGGCAGCACCTCTCCACTCACAGTAAGTCCTCATCAGATTTCATCCACTCAGCCTGTCCTCTCTCAGGGCATGCTTGCTGCTTTATCACTGCTATTTCTCAATGCCTCATGTCCTCCACAACAGGTCTTCAACAGCAGCACTGCCATCCCCACATGGCTTCCAGAGTGGGCCACTGCTTGGCCAATACCACTGTGGGGAGAGGAAGAGATGGTATCTCTCTTTGCAACAATGCTGTAGCCAAAGCAGGTCACAGCTGAAGGTCTTGCCTTTTCCTAGCCTGGCTTCTGTTTGCTGTTCTGCCATCCTTCAGATCAGGCTAGCTAGAGTGAAGAGACTGGGAATTCTAAATTCTTCAGCAGACCACCTAAAGTGATAACCTTCCCTTTAAGCAAGAAAGTGTTCTGTTTAATTATCAGAGCTCTGTAGCTTGACCAGCTGCTTCTGCAGACAGAAGATTTATTCATCTTAAGTGATAAAAGAGACTTGCTTTTCAAACCAAAAGAGGATTTTGAAAATTTTATTTAAGACAAAGCCTAAACTATTAAGCCGTTCCAGTGTGGGCGTAAAATATAGTACCAGATCTAGTACAATATTTCACAAATAAATCTGAGAAGCTGAGACATGGGACTCCTTGCAATTTCAGATCAGTTTTTGAAAGCAATTTCTCAAGGCTCTTCTGTGGCAGGGAGTACACGTACTCAGAAAAGCAGCATGATGAGTGAACAAAGGAGTTGAACAAAAGCTACGGTAGCCAAATATACAGACTTCTGCAATGAAAACACATCCAGTAACCTATAAAACATACTGATAGGGCTGAAATCAGCAGGTGCAACAAATATAGATAACAACCTACCACAGACCAGGCACCCCATGGGCATAATCTGCCCTGTAAGTCTGCCCAAGCATAGGTTCTTTTTTTTTTTTCCCCCCTCCCCCCAGAAGTCAACAATAATTCAACATTTCTTGAGGTTCTGGGAAATAAACAAGCTGTCAGAATTACACTTGGGGGCAGTCCTACTTTGTTTTGCTCATTTATTTTTATGTGTAGGACTGGGTAAGCACCTACAAATATTGTCCTGCCCGGAGCAGGAAGGTGGATAGTTGCTGGGTCAGCATCTTGGCTGCTGAATTGCTTCACACAAAGGAGCTGCCCTTGCTCCTGTGCTCAAGCAGGCACGCAGTTAACCCTTATGCAAATGCCTGTCCATATACCATGGAGCCTTCAGCTGGACTCTGTGCAAAATAAGATTCCTTGCAGTGTCTGAAACCCTGCCCAAGCACACACAGCTGGAACAAGGGATGGTGGCACCACTATGGCTAATGAATGCAGGCTACCAAATAAGCAAGGAGCTTCTCACCTCAAACACATTTGGGAAATCCTACCACTGTGCTTTGGGAAATTATATTCACTTTTTGCCCTGGATGCTTATGGGTGTGGCAGTGTCAAAGACTTAAAATGGGAAGGGTCAAGTTTGCTTAACCCTTGAATACTCGTTTGTTGGAGACTGTTTCCAGCAGGAAAATCTGGATTGCACATTTAAAGGAAGAAAACCAGAAATGTGGCTAAAATCCTATGAGTAATAGGGCAGCTTTAGAAATATGTAAAAACTGCTCCAAAACAGAACAAAACAAAGCAATCATTATTTTTGCACTCCAGTGTGTTCCTAGTGGGTTGTTTACAAAACCCAGTAGGTTTCTTGATGCTTCTCTGGCTGTAACCTGCTGGGATATTCCTGTGACCCCCTTCAGCACCACAGAGCTAAACCCAAAACCAAATGGCATATAAGGCTTCCTCATGCTAACTGCATCAGTGAGTATTTTTTAGAATATCTGTCATCCAGGAGGAACAGGCAGGATTCATGAAGATGAGGTGGTTTGCACAATTTATCCAAATATTGTAGATCCAACTTCATTCCATGCACACTCCTGGGCTTCTCCTCCAGAGGCTTAATATAACAAAATTGCCCAATCAAAATTTATAAAGAAATGACATTTATTATGTGACTGAAATATCGGTTTCAAAAGCCACGATCGAGAAAAGCAGCACCGAGCCCGGGGTCAGAGCTGGGTGAACACTCATAGATCTGATCTCTATCGCACCAGACCTCCCAAGTTCACGAGTGCTGCTTTGGCTGGTCCCTTCTTATACATTTTTTGGGTAGAGTCCAAATTAATTCTATTCTTCTCATATTCATGAAGTTTTCTTGTCCCGGAGTTGGGCTGCACAAAGCCTTTCCTGGGTCTGATGAATTGTCCATCCTGGGTGATGAGTGGGCTATTTCTGCTGATGGATGGGCCATCTCTGGTTCCTGGAATAGTTATTCTTAGTTCCAGGAATGTCCGATTCCTTATCAGATGCGATGTAGATATCAGAGTGTGGTGATCAAGTCGTCATGGTGCAAATGTCCCGGTGATAAGATCCAACCCCACCTAGGTGGAATCCTCACTTATTGTGAAAGAAATACTTTTAGTGTTGTGAAATTTTTCTCTCAGCCAGGCTGGTGCAGGGATTTAGAAACTCAGTCTCTGTAGGGTCTAATTACATTCCAGTTTTATATATAATAGCACGAATTACATCCTTTATTTATAACAGGCTTGTTTCTGTAATAGCACAATACTCCCCTTCCAGTGCTATAAACTAAAAGAGGAATTCTTAAATAGAGATTTCCCTTAGGGTTCAGAGTCCTCTAGCTCCCCTGAGGGGAGTTTTATCAAACTCATTAAAGCTCATACCTCTGGCAATCTTCTTTGTAACAGTGTCACATCAAGTTATGCCAAGCATATGCTGGAAGACTTTTCTATCTTAACATCTGTTCACTCTGCTCCATCTTACCATGCCACATTATCCTATATCAAGCCCTAGTCTCAGTACAGAAGAATTTCCCAGATCATTAACTGTCTTTCAAGTTAAAAATCCAGCTTTCCCATGTTCTTTGCTGCATCAGGAGGATTCCTTTCTCACCCTTCACACCCAGCAGGTGATTAAGTCAGCTGACAGTGACACATGAGCACTTCTTTTTCCCCCCACCATCCCATAGCTGCCACTAATGCATCACTTCCTGCTACCTGCTTCGCCTCTTCAGTTCAGCCTTCCAATGTAATCATTGCTCTTCCTTCTTCAGCTGCCCTGCTCAAAAACACCTATTTTCCACTGATCCCCAGTCCTCCAAAGCATTTGTCTTGCTTTATCCCCCTCACCTGTCACACAATCTCCCATGCCTTACTTTTCCCAAACCTTTTTAACAGAGATGGGGTTAATGATGAAATGAAACAGCTGAGAAATGGGGAGGGCAAAAGCTTGTCATTCACTTCTTCTTTTTTTTTTCTTCCCTTCTTTTTAAGGGAAAAAATCAAAACACAATTTAAAGGACTGAATATGGCTGAAATTACTCTGGAGGGGACAATCTGTTCCAGTTCAGAAGGTGGTGGGATGAGAGTCCAAGCAAAAGCAAATTGTCTATCTCCTATTGTAAAATGGAAGGAGGACAGTATTAATTGTCTCCCATTCTGTATGCAAGGGTTTGGCAAACTTGTCCTGGCTGCTGTATTACCATCAAAGCTGAAATGCAGACATATGCCCAGTGAGAAACTGTAAAAGCAGAGCAGCAAAAAGGATGCGGGGGCTGCAGGAGGAAAGATTTAAAAGGGTAACTATGAATACAACTGGGCTTAAACACATCTGCAAAAGAAAAGGGACAGCGATTTTCTTATCAATATTTGAAGGGCCTGCACACCAAGGGGAGTTACCTCCTCCAGAAGAAAGGATGCAATTAGGAACAGTGGATGAACTCACAAGGTGAATTTAAACTGCCCATTGTGAGGGGGAGAAAACAAAACCTTTTTACAAAGAAAGATATTTTAGGAAGCAGGCATCCCATTGCCTGGAGTGTGGAGAACTGATCCAACAGAAGCACATTGCTTGCCTCAGTCCTACACTGCCAGGGGCACACAGTAGCTGACCTAACGGGGTTTTTACATCTCTTCACTCCATGTTCTGGATTAAATGACCACAAACTCAGTATTTGTATGTATTTATTAAAACAGTTTACGACTGTACTCCCAAGACAGAGAGAGCTGGGGTTGTTCAGCCTGGAGAGGAGACCTTATAGCACATTTCAGTACCTAAAGGGGGCTACAGGAGAGCTGGAGAGGGACTTTTTACAATGATATGTAGCAATAGGACAAAGGCTTGGAACTGAAAGAGGGTAGGTTTGGGTTAGATATTAGGAAGAAATTCTTTCCTGTGAGTGTTATGAGGCACTGACACAGGTTGCCCAGGGAAATTGTGGATGTCCCATCCCTGGCAGTGCTCAAGGCCAGGCTGGATGAGGCTTTGAGCAACCTGGTTTAACAGGAGGTGTCCCTGCCCATGATTGTCAGTACATGATCTTAAAGGCCCCTTCCAACCTAAACCGTTCTATGGTTCTATGGCTGATTCTCTGCTCTGTGTCCCAGAGCCTGGCATCACTTCACTTTCCTCTGTTGCCAGCACAAGTGCTGCTTCAATTATTTACGAAGGAGTGGGTTTTTTAAAGCTTTTCTTATCCCAATATATTAAATCTGTCTTGGAGTTGTACTACTGTGTAATTAAATTTAATGCATTTGAGTTGGAGACACAAATAAGATGGATGCTGTAGTAGCAGTGTAATGATGGGATTTTTCTCCAGCTGATGACACACACCGGAGCGTTTCCAATTTTCAAATTTTGACTCTAATGGTTCATTCCTGTTCTTTAGCAGAGGGGAATGTGTGAGACAGAGGCACAGGGTGCAAGCACTGAGCTGCTTGTTTTGTTCAGTGTATGTGAACCCAGATCAATAGCTCACACCAGAAGCTGGGTGGGGGGGACATTCAGAAAGCAGATTTTAGGTGGTAATTTGCTATTTGGTTTGGACAGAGTTTACAGATCTCCCTTGCCAGCACACACGGATGTTACGGGAACTTGGAAAAACATATCTAAACATCTACAGAGCAGCAGTAGGATGGGGAAATTAGGAGTCCTGTCCCAGACAGCTGCAGGCAGAAGGTTCACCATTCTTCAGCTTCATGTTTGCGTTTTTCTGGAGCTCAGGAAATTTCCAGTCTGGACAGTAAGGTGGGTAGCACTGACTTACTTATTTTGGAGAACCACCTACAAGTCCCAGTAAATAATGTGCCCCCAAGCCAGGAAGAGTGCAGCCCATAAAATAGGATCTGGATGACATCTTTTTAGATTCACTGAGATAGTTCATGCATTTTGACTCAGGAACATCTGCCCCACATTTTCCAGATTATGTTTTGTGGGAGCTCAGTTTTCCCACACTTCACATAAATGAAAAATCAGTGAATTCACAGTGAGGAGAAAGAAGTTCTTGCTCTTACAGAGTCTTCCTTTATTTGTCTTGGATCAGGCCATTTTCTTTGTTCACGTATCACCAGCACAGGATAAGTCAAGCCGGATGCACCAGTTCAGCAGCCTGATATTTAAGCACATATTTACAGGAAAAAGGTATTCCCTGAGCAGCTTTTGACTCAGGACTCAGACTCTGCCAGGTTGGCAGGGCCCAGGGGTTTCAGCCATTATACAGGGCCACAATACAAGGCTCGTCTCCTGTCAGCCGTTTGGGTGGATGCCCGATTTATTTTCAGAGGCAAATTTCTGGCTTGAATCTTGCATTTTAATGCCATGTATTAAATTAAACACTACGCAGAGAGCATCAAGGAAGCAATTCAGCTCTCTTGTGATGTACTGATTCCACTTACCATGTGCCAGGTATGTCTCATTTCCTTGAAATTTTCAAACACCACCGAACATTTTGATTTCTGTTCCCCTCTTGGTGGGCTTCTTGGGCACAAGGTATAAAGCACAAATGGCAGAAGTATCCTCCTTACAGCAGAAGTGCCTCTTCAAAGTCAACGTGTTTTAGGCACTTCTGTCATTTTCACTCCTAAAATGCCCTTCACACAACTCCTGACTTCAGTAAACAGTGTGTTGCTAAGAAGTGAGTTGTGCTCATAATAACTCTATGAGGCAACCAGGAAAGGAGATGCATTTTTCCCACCGTCTTTTCTCCCTTGGATTGTGCAATCCCTAAATGCCCTATAAATAAAACCAGACACGTATAAACATGCAGGCTCCAACCTCTGCCAAGCAGTCCGTGATGAGACTTCCAGCGGCACCCACAGCCGGCATCTGCAACCCCGAGATCACAAATCCATGTTCTGAATTTGCTCCTCATTATAACCTGTGCAACTAATCATGACTTCTTGCCCACACACAGTTTCTACTGAAAGCACACCTGTCCATTCCAAGCCTTCCTCTACAAAGACAGGTTCTTCAGTTTTCTCTCAGACTGTCATGGGATTTCCATTGTTCCAGGTATTAAAAGTCAGTCTCAGTCAGGAGAGTACAATGGCACATTGCCTCGGGAAATGGCAGTAAGAAGATCACTAAGGACCAGATTCTAGACCTGGCAAAGATAAGCAGTTTTCCTCCTGGAAACACGCTGGAGTGAAAACAGGAGATTTTCCATTTACATTGATTTACCAGTGGTTTGAAGTGACACTATACTCCCTTGCCAAGCCCTCCTTTCCTTAGCACAAACAGGGACATGGGTCTAAGTTACTTGGAGCACTTTTTCTTCTACAGCATGCCTGACAAATATATGGAAACAAAACAGTCTAAGAAATACTGAAGAATAAATGGGCATTTAAATTAGTACTTGATAGTGTATGAAAGCCAAGAACACATTAAAATTTTAAAGAGAGCCCTACAGGACCATGAAGACTTTTTTGGAGGTTTTTTTTTTGCAAGTTTTTGCATTTGAAGTAACAAACTTCAGACCATGGATGTGGGAAAGATTCATTCCTGGGCTTATGAGGGAGATTTTGGCAAAGATTCGTCTGACTCTGCATGCCTGATACCTGACTCATGAATCTGCACATCAGACCATGAGAGATCTTCCTTCCCTCCCCTTTCTTTCCTTCATTCATCAAACACCAAATCCTTCTCTATCTTCCTAGACACCCTTCACTTTATGTTCTGCAGGTCCTTCCACTTTGCAGCAGTCCTTGCTCCTGGTATCTCTTCACCTTATCAAATTGCATGTCCACTTTCACATCTGCATTTTGAAGCGCCTTCCTTTTTGCCCCTGACTCTCTTGCCATGTGAGAGCTGTGGCACAGGTCCCAGTTAGTCACTGCCTGCATGTCCCAGCAACTGCTGTCTGGGCTTTCCAGGATGCCTCCCACCCTTCCTGTGGGCAGCCCAAGGGTGGTCATGAGTCCTCCCTGCCCTTGCAGCCATAGAACTGGCAATCTTGAAGAAGCCTTTCCTTGATGGTATCTCACAAGGGACAGCTGCCAGGGCGCCACAATGTTCTAGCAGCCATCCTCATGAGGAAAATGTACGCTTTGGGAAGTACTCTGATCCACATTAATCCTAGTGCTGTGCCTAGACACACATATCTTCTTTGCTCTGGGTCATGCCAGCACATCTCTCAGGACTTTCTCACAGATGACCAGGGCAGAGCAGCAGCTAACTGGGATTTATTGGTGTGCATTAACTCAGAGATCCTGCATGTACTACAGAAGGCTGCAGTGCCCTATAATGTATTAACAGACACTATAAAAACTTGTGGCTGGAAGAAAGGGGATAACTTTCACCATTCAGCACTTTCATACTCTTAATGGTAATGACTGTTCCCTCATTCCTGCCTCTCACCAGGAGCTCTCAAGGAAGCATCATTAAGAAGCCACATTCCAGTACAAGAAAGACATCAGGCTCCGTTCATTTAAAAGACATATTTCAATAAAGCTAATTTAACATTCAGATCAGAGATGCCCTCAGGGATTCTTGTGCCTGTCCTCCATGGCTCTAACACATAGCTGTAGCCCATGTTTGCACAATATGAGTGTGTAAGATCTGGACATGTCCAGTGAGTGTGGATTTTCCTAAAAGACTCTTAATATAAGTCAGCCTTTTATTGCACTCCACAATACAGTGGTGTTCTGACATATGTTAGAATGATATAAATTACATTACATAAAGCAATCGGTTTTTCACTTGCAGTCCAATTTACAGTACTTGCTTTCCTGGTGGAAATTGATAGTAAACTTGATACTTGGATCCTCAGTGGACTCAAAAATGAGTTGGAAGAAAATTAAATTCAAAATGTTTACAGAGATATCAAACCTCACCGGAAAAATATTTTATATTTTAGCAGTATTCCACTTGTTTCTTTAAGTGATTCAGTGCTTTAAGTAAATATTTTTGATTGCCTTAATTGTTCTAAAGAAAAACATTTGGATTCCAGTGATGTTTAGGAGCTAGAATACAGATAAAACAGTGTCTATTAAACTAGGTAAATAATAACAGCTCCTTTTACCAATCAAGTTGTTGGGTTTTGTGACCTCTCTAGGACCTTCACAGCAGTATTTTGCAGGCTCTGAAGAGAGTACCTGTTCACATGTTGTGTCTAAAAAAGAAGGTGGGAATTAGCTGCATCACTAAGCAAAAAGGACACTACCTATCCTCCAGAACATTTTAATTATAGGAAAATCATTCTGTGAGAAACACGGTATTTAAAATACTGGAAGTTACAGCAAAATATCAGCACATTCTCTTGAGTCAACTAGTTCAGACAGCACAGTGTCTAGATGTAAAAGACAATTTACATATCTGGAGGCAACATAATTCTTATACTGTATTTTGTACATCTGTCTTGGCTTCCACTGTTTTAAGAACCAGACACTACTATGAAGATACAATCAATAGCAGGACATGTGAATTGCCACCTTACATGAAATGAGTAGAGGGTGGGATCCAGCTCAGCAGCCCAATGAATGACAGGCCCCAATTCCACTGCCACAGAATCAGTGGAAGCAATCACCTTTCCATGGAGGGAACTGTTTCTCTATGCACCTGCAATTTAGGTGCACATCTCTCTTACACAGGAAAACTGGATCCCAGCACGTAATGCCAACCAACAGTCCTGGCAAGCCATAGTCACAATATCATGACTGATATTTAAGGGTTCCATCACCCATTGTGTCTGTGTTACTTGTTTGCACCTCCTTGCCAGCCCACATTGCCCAAACAACCTTGATTTAACACTGGACTGTTATGCATAAAGACAACGACTTTGCTTATCTCACACAAAATTAGACCTACTGGGGACTGTCCTTTACAGAACTCTTGCTTACACCCCTTAAAGCTTTTCTAATGGGGTAAATATAACTAAACAAAACCTGATAGCAAAAATCTTAAGTTTGCCAATGAGGAATAATTGCATATTTCTAGAAAGATAGCACATATTCAATAATAGTCATTCATGCACTGCATAATGTTTTCAACTTGGATGGTTATAAATTACATACTGTAACTTAATAACTCTGAAAAATATGCTATCCTGGGAATAACAGAGGAAAAACATAAAAGCCGTCACCTGCCAGATGTAATAGAGAGTTGTAACAAATATCAGCTATATTAATTTGTATATATTTTTTTTTTTTAATAAGCTACTCTCCAGGGCTGGAGCTGTTTGATTCTGACAAATGTATAGAAAGCAAACATTTCTTAATCATCACTTTTGTGGTGCTCACTTATTTCACAGCTCTGTGGTACTGTCTGCCATACACTGGTGAACCCATGAGCCTCTGGGAAGTATAAATATATATGAGTTAATCCCTGCCACCACGAATGCTGCAAATCCAGAAGAGATGACCCACATCTTTGGATTCAAAATTGATTTATTTTCTATTAAATGCTTCCCCATCCATCAATGTCGAAGTGTAAATATAGGAAGGTCCTTATGGATTCATTTTATTCTTGTGTTTCTGCTTATATGCTACTAGAGAAATAAGAGTAAAAAAGTAGCCCAGAGAAATATGGCCAAATCATTGTCTGGAACACAGAAAAAAATTGAAATTTCTTTTGTCTTCCTTTTGTTTTTCCTTTTCTTTGTACTAATAATCAGTGTGATGGAAGTTTTCTGAGTAGGGGAAAGGAAGAAAGGGTGAAGTGCCCCCACCATCTTCTGCAGTGTCAATCACCCAATAAAGGGCTTTTAAGCTGTAAGATTCCCCAGAGATGATGCTGTCTTGGCAGAAAGTTCCCACAAAGTCACCTTTGCAGTATGGTGTATGGTTTGGGTCACCCCGTTAACAAGATGCTATTTCACTGGGTAACAGGAGGTGAGACAGGCTTTGCATGATGACCAGTGTTAATTGTGGGCAGCAAGTGCATCTTTAAGCAGTAGCTGAAGCAAATCAAGTGGAAAATGCTCACTACTGCTTAGAAGTGTAAACTGAGGGGAAAAAAAATAGTGGAAGAGAATCAGGTATTAATGCACGGAATATAGAGCTTTATATCATGGGCTTTGCAGTGATGTGTGTCAGGATGCAATAAAACTTTACCTACGGAAAAACTGGCCAAATTGTAACTCAGGTGACCAGAACACAACATAATATTGTCTCAGAGCAAGCCAACCTATCAGCTTACTCCTAGCAGATCTGAAATGAAAATATTCAAAGCCAAAGAAGTTTTAATAAATCAAAAGTCTGCAGATGCCTCTGGTGGTATGAAAGGTCATTGTTAGGTACATAAATAGTTAATGTTTACAGCTGAGAGCAAGACATGGAGAAGAACCTTTCCCTTCAGGTTTCACTAAAACAAAGCATAGATTTTTAGAGAGGCTTCTTTAATAAGGATGCAGAGTTCCTCCTTAAAGCATCAGAGGCCATTCATTGTTACAGCACAAAAGCTTAGGGACACTCCCCAACAGTTCAGCCTCTGGTGGGAAATTAAGTTTCCACAAAATCAACTTTCTATTCAAGGAAAAAATCAATTTTGCCCAAAGCATTCTGGTTTCCTTTGGGAAAATCCAAACAAAATATTTTCTTTGCTACATGGGCTTGACCCAAACCAAATGTTTCAGTTTATTTTTCAGCTGAACAAGAATATTTTATTACAACCCAGTTCAACTTGAAACCACCTCTGGGTGTGCTGTCATGGTGGATACAAATTGCCCAGGAGAATCTGGGAATAAGACAATTTGCATCCCAGCCAGTTAGCTGGCTCATATGAAAATATTATTAATTCAACAATATTAAAATACCATATTTAGAACAACAAGACTGAAGCAAAATATTTGGACACTTCCAAACAGAAGTCCTTTGTAACTTTTCCTCCCATTAAAAAATGTTGATATGGAGAACTAAATGTTTAAACAGTTAAAATCGCACATGAGAAAAATCATGAATTCTGACTCTAATTTCCAGCCAACTAATCAGTCCATCAGTTTATGCCACAGTAATTCCATTGAGCTCCACTGGAATGACACAACCTAAAGGGGTTGAAGTTACAGTGTTACCTATCTGACCTCAGTACATGCGTTTAGGCAAATAAAAGATGTGTCTTAAGGTGCTGTGGGCTCTTTCTCACATTTAATTTCCCCTTGGCACTGTAAGTATGCTGAGGAACTTGTAGATCCTGAAATAATAACATGGTTAGAAAGGATAACACCCTATAAATCCTCAGGAATATGGCACATCTTTCCAAAATTCATCGATGAATGAGACAATCAGGTTTTTAAAATTAAGATATTAATTCAGCTTCACCTGGGATTGAACAGAGATTGAAACTAGCATTAGTGTGTGGGATAGACATGAAAATGTAGAAAGCTTCAGTTACATATATATAGGTATATTTTCTTGCAACTTAGGAATTACAGTTAAACTGAGTTTTTCCAGCTTTCCCTTCAGCCTCAACTTCGAGTATTCAGTTGTCATTCGAAAGCAATCCAGAGTAAAGCAATACAGACAGCCAGTTTCACAGCAAAGACCCTACAACACCACACCAGTTACTCACCTCAGGTTTACAGTGATCAGGACACAGGGCTCTGGTGCTGCAACACCCAGCTTGCTCCGGATCATCACCTGTGAACAGCAAGGTTGAGGGATACTGCTCCAGCACGGTTTTCAGAAGGCTCATGTCGAGCTGTTCTCACCTCACTGCAATGGCATGGGTCTAGAAGGCCAAGAGGTCTGGAATGAGCTCAACTGCATCAAAAAGAGAGCAGGGATTTTTAGTTATTAGTTCTGGTTTGTAATTGCTAGCCTCTGATTCACGTCCAACAACCCTGATGAATGCAAAAAGAGACACCAAACTGTAGTAGTCTTGACCACAACACGAATTATTCACATTCCACTTGCCTTACTTTTAGATATCAAAGTGATTGATTAACATCTGCAGTTACTAATACATTTACTGATTACAAAATGCATTCAGAGCACCAGAGAGCAATGGCACACTGAGAAATCGGGGATTTTTACACCTGAAACAATCCTGAGAGCACCAAATTTGAATTATGTAAACTAGGTTCTTAACATCTCTTCTTTCAGATAAAAACTGTTGAAAAGCAGCATTTCTAGGAAGTGTTTATGAGCACCATGCCAAGCATAAAAACCCTTCCCAACTTCCCAAGAGAACAGAATAATGTCCTACAAAAAAATTCCAAGCAGAGCTAAGGAACAGGAGAGGGGCTGTCATGAATTTGATATGTTGGTGCCTTCCAGAAATTAAAAACCAATATATAGTCTGTTCCCATGCCAGCTGTGTTTCTAGAGGCTGTTTTCTGTCTACCACAGACCACGTTATTGCCACTTTAAGCTAAGATTTCACTTAATTTACATAGGCTGGGACAGACCACAGCTGTCTGCTTTCAGCCTGGGATTGCAGCTCTGCTGCTACTGACTTGCAAGCTCATTTGTTTAAAATGGAAGATCAGGGGACCTACAGTTTTCCAGAGCTTCCCACGTTTAGGAAAAGCAATGGTCAAGGCTGGTTTAGACATGACTGATCGCCACACTGAAGTCTCAAGGAAGAGCTCATGCTTCGTTTTGCAAAGGGATGAGAGCCCTGGTACCTTCCTTTTGCTGGGCTCTGCAAATGAAGATTGAACGCTTTTTTTGCTTGATACGTGCAATGATACTATGTGGAAGGAAAACAATTTTCAGGTTTTTGGGAGGAGGTGGGACAAGTGACTTCTGCAGTCAAAATAAAATAAAAATCCTGAGATAAATAATAATAAACTCGTCATTATTTGCACATCCAACACACTTTGCTAGAAGATAAAAGATCATGGATTTATTTCTGATATATCAACCTACACAAAAGTGGTTTCTGATTTATCTATGCTTCATGTGCAAACCTTAAAAAGCTTTTCATACACCTGTGCGTCAACTTTACATATGCCAAATTGCTTTCTGGGAGGACAGAGTATTTTTCAGAAGGCACTCAGATCTTGGGGTAGACATTCATGTGTCTACAGCTACACTGGAGTAAACAGTGCAGTCCTTATATGAAGAGCTTATGACTGTAGCTGCAAAGGTCTTAGGCAAGGCAACATTCAACTGGCTTGCAATTCACTTTTATGTTCCTGATGTCCAGAGTAGAGCTGCAGTTTTAAATGAGTCATGGTACACCCCCAACCATAGTGTTTGTCAAAGTCCAACACAGCCAAGTTTGGAAGAAATTAACTTCTGTAGCTGGTATGCAAATATGACTGTAAGTCAATTATCTTACTTCATAAATAGTGAACAGCCAGCATTCACTGATCTCTCCTGCAGGGCAGTGGACTCTTTGCCAGGGTCTTCACTTTGAGTAGTAGCTCTCAAGGTTACTCCTCAAAGTTGAGAAATTCCTTGACTCAACAGATTCTCAGTAAGTGCTTATTATAATTTTAAACTCTGATAGCTAAGTGACACAAAGGATTGATTGTGCACATATAATCCTTGAGACATAAACCGTTGACTAAGTCTGGGACTAAGTTTGGAATTAGGCACACATACATTCCCTTCTGAGAAGGAGCTTAGAACGCAAGGAGGTCTTTTCTGAACTTCGTGACTCAACTGGAGAGTCTCCTTCCCTCCCTGTTTTGTCTGACCCTGTCCTCTATGCCATAAATAATCAAGTGCACCTTGTCATCGGATCTTATTAAACCTGTCACATTTGCCATCAAACTTTCCAAAACCACTGGGTTATATCAATAAACATATTGCTACTTCTTTCTTAGGAGTGACATCCATGACACACCCTTGACTACTACATTATAGCTGTCAGAGCCCAGAGCCAGCCTTCCAGGAGAACAACAGGACACCTGGGTTCCTCACAAAGGTTGTATGTAGCCCTAGCCAAGGGGT
>NW_008238132.1:6092306-6107468 GCF_000691975.1 Corvus brachyrhynchos | reverse complement strand
CACATCAGATATGCACTCTCATGTTCATGGGGATGGCTTCCAAACCCTCTGGAGCATGGATGCCAAATTCACTTGGTGAACACAGTAACAAATTTGGTTATCGTATGAAAGGAGAGGGGAAAGAGCCTCTTCTGGCTCCTCAATGAGACTGCCAGGGCTGAAACATTTCTTGCTAAACTCAGCATTATCACCTTTTTTTTGCCATCAGTTGTCTGATGGTCTTCTGGCCTCACCTACGGGATTGCAAAACTTTAGTTCTAGGATGACATACTTCCAGGTCCCACATGGGCATGAGTGGGAGCTACTGCCTTGTCTGCCTGGTCTTGCTGGGTTCATCTGGGAGTAAAACTGGCTCCAAAGAACTTTACTGTGAAAGACTTTCTGTAACTGTGCCCCACTGATTTGAATGGGCTTCAGTGTGTGCTCCGAGACTCACTTTGGTAAGGTTTTTGTCCATGAAGAGATCAGCACACGTCAGCTGAGCTGTAGTAACGCTCCATGTGTTTGAAGCTCCCTGGGATCTGCAGCAGGGTTAACAGTGCTGCACACAGAGCTGAGCTATGGGAGCAGCCTGCAGCTCCCAAGGGCCTGCCAGGACCCACAGGTGCATGGCGACACTGGCACCTCTCTGAGCTCTTACTGTAAACTGCCTGAGCCTGCCTGTATAAAGCCATTGCCCTCGGCATGGGGGAAATCTGCAATATATTTCAGGATGCTCAGGGGAGCAGCAGACCCACTCAGCTGAAATTTTGACAGCTGTAAGTCTCAGAAAATCTGGGAGCAGGTTTTGTGTTAGGTGGCAAGTTGAAGAGTTGGCTATTTCTTCATGCGTGTCCTGGCAGCAGAAGTATAAGGCAGAAGCAGTGTCAGGCTGTTTTGTTTCCCCTTTGCTGTGTACACACTTTGCTTTACTGAACTGCTTCATGTGGGACACCTGCTTGGGACAGGCTGCTGGAGTTAGCTGATACATTCAGCCCCTGACAAATGAGTATGACATCAGAGTGACTTCAATTTTTTATAAATATCTATTGCCAATTTGATTCACGTCAGCACAGACCTGGAGTTAAAACTGAACGGGACTGAATATTACGCCTGCCTTTTAAGGCTGGTGGAATTTCCCCTCTATACAGAAAAAACTTCTCACGTATTTCACTAATATCTACCATCACAAGCCTTAGATTTTGTCTCTCTCAAGCCTGTGTCCTTTAAATCCCTGTAATTGCGTGCAGCTGTTTGTGAGCCGTCCGCTGCAAATTGAAAGCGTGCATTGAAAAAGCCCCCAAGCAGAGAACCTCTGAAATACGCGCTGAAAAAGCTGCTGGTTTACCAAAAAGACCCTCTCTGCTCTGCTCTGCCCTGCCCTCTCCTGCCCTCCTCTGCTGTCGCTACCTTGCAGTTTATGACATCCAGATAGTGGGAGGTCTGACAATCCGAACAAGGCAGCAAGCAAGAAATTCCATTCCTGTTGCAACCAGTAATTCCTCTGCGGAGCCTGCTTTTTCGTGAGTGTGTGCGCGTGCTTTCTTTTGTGTCTCTTCAAGAAGGGCTCTGCGATTATTACTACTTTAAATATAGCTTGCCCTGGGGCGGGGAAACGCACAAGGAAAGAGCCGGCAAGCAGCCTATCTCTCAGAAGAAAAGAGCAAGCCTCGCAGCACAGGAACTAGCGTCACTCAAGTGTGCAGTTTAGAAGTCAAAAAACTATTTCAAATACCACCATTCTGGAGGAGACTGAAGAAAAAGGATACAAAACTGGCGAAACACAGTGAAGAATATGGTAAACCAGGGTGCAAAGTGCATCTAATTGCAGTTTGAAAGTGGGCTCTGAAGTGCAATGTAAGTCTTCCTTAAATTGTATTCTTTTATAATAGTATCTAGCTGTTTAATTTCCATTCTGAAGCCATGCTGGGCCAAAAGGTACAATTAGCTACAAAAATCAGCATGGAGCAGAATTTGTAATCTCTGATATGAGGCTGAAAATGATACTGAAATACAACAGAAGACAGAGACTATCAGCCATATTATGGAAGATGCACTATAAATAAGAGCATATCTAATTATTTCAAAAGAAAGATGCTGGATGGAATTATTAATCAACTTTCTTTATAGAGACACGAGAGCTCTGCTGTTTAATACAGCAAGCTCTTTTAATACTGCTGTGTTTAAAATTGTGTGATTACAGTTACCAATAGCAATAAGATGTAGCTCCAGAGGGGAGTCCTAGTGGTTGCAAAAGTTTTATCGCTTTTATTTCTCCAACATTTTTGCTCTCTGAAGCCTCAAGTCCACATTCTGTATCCTACAGACTGGTTTTACTTTTCAGCTGGATTTTCAATATATGCCAACACTGGACTGCCTATGGAACTGAAAACAAAACACTTCAGCTTTTGGAGTAATTCTGGTATGTTTTCCTACATCACACTAGTGGCAAAAATACAGTTGACAAAAGCTTGTGCTCCCTCAACTTCTGGCATGAAGAGCTGAGGAATATAATGCCCAATGGTGACAAAGGGTGATAATTTCCTGCTTTTCACAATTCATCTCTGTGGTTTTGGACTTAGCAATGGATATTCTTTGTGATGGAGAGAGCTCTGTGAACCCAACTGCAAACTCCTTCATACAAATAAATCATGAGAGAAGACTCTACAGAAATGCTTATGATGCTGGAGAAATTAATATATCACATCTCTGCAACTTGACTGTGAACTCTGACAACCTAACCAATCTTTCAGGTGAAAGTAACATGAGCTCACTGTGCTGCCCTTCACAGAAAAACTGGCCGGCTTTGCTGACAATGATAGTGATTATTTTAACCATTGCTGGAAATATTCTTGTCATCATGGCTGTTTCACTGGAGAAAAAACTACAGAATGCCACTAACTATTTTCTAATGTCACTTGCAATAGCTGATATGCTGCTGGGTTTCCTTGTCATGCCTGTGTCGATGTTAACCATACTGTATGGTGAGTATTAGCTGTATAACCTACTGTATGTATTGACAAGCCTTAAACAGTGCATGCAATAACATCCTGTTGTTATTATGATTTCATTCTCTTACCACAGAAAATTGTTATCTCTCCATATAAGTAGAAATATATGTTACTGGTTAAGGGATGGAACAGGTGAAGTACTTGAATCTTTTCCTACTGTATATTTCCAGCTGCAGGCATTTTAAACACAGTCCAGAACATTAGTTTATTACTCAGTTGTCAGATGAATTGTCTCAAAGTATATGAAGATGCTTTGTTCTTTCTGTTGCTTTCAGTTTTTTTCCCTGGCTCATAATTTTCATATTCCTAATGAGAATATAGGGTTCTGCCAGTTACTTTGCTCTGCAAATATGCACTGAAGCACTAATGACTACTTTTCGATTCAAAGTAGGCAGCCCCCTTAATTATTTTTAATGAAGTAATACAAATGTAAACAATTTTCTTATCACCAATACCCTGCTTAGACATCGACTTAGTAGCAAATGCTGGAATAAATATTGCAGCAGTTAAGAAATGGATGGGCATTAATTCTGCCTGTTTAGTAACATCTACAAATGCAAAACTATCATTTCTTAAGAGAAGTTATTTAAGTTAATAATGACTCACAGTTCATGCCCTTGCAGGTGATTACTAGCAGATCTTTCTTCTCATTTTCACCAAAATCATTTGCAGTCCAGCTCACTTAGGAAAAAGCAGCACCCTATGTGTTCAGCACCAATTTTGTCAGGCTGTTAGTATCCCTAAACTTCAGAAATGAGTCTTCCAGTGACGTAACTGAATTGCTACAGTTCAAAGAGAAGCTAGACACAGTCAGGAGGAAAGTGAGATTCTTTGGAGAGATTTCTATTACTTCACTATTTTGGGACTTGAGGTCCAAACATGAGCCTGTGACTTAAGGGACATTTAATCGAGAAATCTGGAAGTTTATTTTCCGTTTTCAGTATCTCTACACAGAGATCTCTACTGATCGCCCTCAGTAGCATTTGCAAACTGCATTTGGCATCAGTGATGGTGCAATACTGTGATTTACCGCATCAGTGTGCGATTACCTTTGGCGGGAGAAACAGAGTGAAAACAGAAATTGTCCGATGGGTGACATTTAAGTCGTGCGTGATTCCCTGAGACAAGCAACAGGGACTCCTGCTGGCCAGGCTCCGCTGCCGAGGGAAGAGACGCCCGAAATGCGCGTCTCGGGAGGGATTTGGGGGCTGGGGCGCTGGATGCCTTTCCCGCACGGAGGGAAGCCGGAGCCCTCGTCCCGGGAAAAGGCTGCGCCGCCCGCCTTGGCGACGGCCGAAGCACAGGAGCCGCAGGACAACTGAAGGCATAGGGGAGGGGCTGTGTCGGCTTTGCCTTCTCTCTCCCTGCTTTTCCTCTTGCAAGACCAGGAATGGAAGCAGCACAGCTTGGGGTGAAAAATCACCTGGTGGCACACACAGGTACCAGGAGAACCATCGTGGTGTGGTGCACCATCAATCTCCAGGATGATCAGCGACGGCATGGAGGGAAGCCTTCCCTTCCACAGAAGCATTTTCATGGCCTCAGCTGCTCAACTTCAGCCATATCACCTGTGTTGACAGTCTTGAGCCCAAACTGGAGGCCTTTGCACACACGTGCTCTGCTGGGACATCTCCAATGCTGTGGAACAAGTGTGCTCCGCCACCCCTTCTGCAGCCCCTTGAAGGGGGTATGGTGATTATTTTGCTCAAATGAGAGATGATTTTCTTGGGAGCTTTACAGCTACTGTGGGCAATTCTGGTTCAGGTGTCCAGCCATGTGCCTGTCCCAGTCTTCATCTTTTGGGATGGGCAGGGTTCTCCATCAACCCAGCAGCTCCAGACTCTGCTGGAAAAGGCAGCACCCAGTAAGGCCTGCCAAGGTGGACGTGTCTACAGAGCAGAAAACTTCCTGGAAGATGTTGTCTACACGCTTCCTAAGGGTGCACCTTATTGCATCTAGAGTTTTCTCCTCTCATGTACTTCCCCCTTTCTTGAATCTCTAGTCTCTAAGGAAGTTTATCTGGCAGATGCTGTTTTATCCCTGCCCCATCCTGGTTTATAGCAAAAACAAAAAGTCCAGAAGGATATGACAAATGTGTTTCCAAAGGTCACTGAAGCAAGAGAACAGATGTATATTGTCAAGTGTAAAAATACTTTAACAGTTTTTCCTGTGTAAACTGGCCTGGCCTGACAGAGAGATGCTACTGGGAAGTCATGCCCCTGAAAGCCAGCCATCACATAAGACACTCCAGGGACCAGATTTTCCAGTAGAAGACCAGAAAACGTGATAAAATACATCCAGAAATGCTGTATGGCTTGTCAGGATCCATTCATATTACAGCAACCCAAGAACACCAAGAAATAGGTCTCCCAAATCTTGTATTTTATTTCCAAAGGAGACAGGCACTCCCCAAACTACTAGCATATTCTCACAATACGAGCTTTGGCATTGGCCCATGCCACACCATCATGGGCAGCTTGGGTAATATGCTCTAAATTAAATCACTACAAAATAAGGACCCTGATAATGGCAAAACTTGCTCCAAGGGAGCTATTAGTGGTTCCCTGAAGGAATAGAGGGGCTTTTGAATGGGGGTCCTGCAGGGCTCCGCTTAGCCTGGGTCTGCTGTGTACAACTTCTAACAACTTGTATAGTGTGTGGAGTGAGAGATTACACAGTTTTCCAAAAGCACCAAGCTGGGAGAGCACTCAGAGAGACAGGATGAGAATCATCAACAAGAATCTGGACCCCTGAAGAGAAAGTCTGAAACCAACAAATAACATTCAATGAGGATAAGTGCAAAGGGAAAGAAGCAAACCAACTTCTGCTGGGGAAATTTGTCCAGGCTTCAAGGATGCTGAACAAGATCTGGCTACCAAAACATGCTAAACGTGCTTCACTAGGATGATACTTTCATACAAAAGGCACTTACCATTCCAGGTTGCATAAGCAAAGACATTCCCCTTAAGATCCATGAAGAAATCTTGTATTTCACTTAGCAGTCAGGAGGCCTTTGCAAGAGTACCAAGTCCTGTTTTAGTCACTGAATGGTATACAAGATGCAGATAAATTAAGCAGATTCCAGGGCAGAGAAAGAAGTTTTAAAAGTTTTAAAATCATGATCTGTAAGAAAAAGATAAAGTACTCGGATTCTCTTAGACTGGAAGCCAAAAAAATAAACACAAAATTTGGCAAGACATGATAGCCATCTCCCAACAGTTTCAAGAGAAAAAAGTACTCAATTAATCTTCATAGGTAGAGGGAAGAACAATGAATAAGTAAGGGCTTAATTTGCAAAGAAGCTGTAGGTTGGATATTGGTAAACACTAATGCATCTGCTTTGGATTGCATTCCCTGGAGGACCCTATCAATATTCGTTGACAGAGGGAATATCCTTATTTAGGTATGTGGTAGAGGCCTAAAGACAGGTGAGATAAATATCACTGGTATGCAACAAAATCTCCTTTTTCTTTAGCTGCCATTAAATCTAAACTTTTACTTTCAGAAATAAGGCAGCTTTGCATATCAGCAGGTGTTGATAATGCAGTAATTACGTGGATAAAAAGTCCTGAAAGAAAATTGAGAACTTGTAAGTTTACAATGACAAAATTGCTTCTCTTTCCATAGATTTGCTGCCAGAAATGTTTAATTATAGCATCAAGCACTAGCATTATACAAATAGAATTAAAAAGAAAAAACATATGCTGCCTGTAGCCTGGGAAAGAAGCAGAGTTAACCCCAAAAGCTACAGTTAGAAGGCTGCAAGCAAACAAAAATGTTTTCTAAAAACAGTGTCAGGCTGTATCATTTAGAATGTATCACTACTCAGTACTTACTACTATCCTCCTAGAAAGATGTAGGGACTAAGACATGTGTCACAACAAAAGATATATGCCACATCTTTAACTGATGCCAACTTTCTCTTGTGCAGGATACGAATGGCCTCTACCTAGAAAGCTCTGCGCCATTTGGATCTACTTGGATGTGCTCTTCTCCACCGCGTCCATCATGCACCTCTGTGCCATCTCACTGGATCGCTACATCGCCATCCGAAACCCCATCCACCACAGCCGCTTTAACTCAAGAACTAAGGCT
The DNA here is from genome assembly GCF_000691975.1 of Corvus brachyrhynchos. NCBI lineage: Eukaryota > Metazoa > Chordata > Aves > Passeriformes > Corvidae > Corvus > Corvus brachyrhynchos. Next base: position 6,100,383 of record NW_008238132.1, on the reverse strand, counting down.
TTTGCCAAAATAATTGCTGTTTGGACCATATCAGTTGGTAAGTGAGGCAATATTTCAGCATGTAATTGCAGATTTCCAGCTTTTGAGAGGATTTGAAATACATACTGCAGTCTAAAACTTTATTCTCTGCCTGCAGTATTTTGCTTTCCACACTCTTAAGAACTGCTGTAATGTAGTAATTATGCGATGGCAATGGGAAATGGAGGAGAACTGAGCAGCACTGAAAGAACATACATCAGTGATAGCATAACTGCATTCAAGTTTATTTTAAAGATATGATTTCCCATATTGATTATCCATCATTACCTAAATATCTGAAAAGAAAAAAAATTATCAACTGAAAAAAGCATTTCCCTGTTTTATGAAGTCAGTTGTTCCCAATATCTTATTAGGGTAGTTTGCTTAGAGGTTTTTCTCAGGGGCAGATCTTCTCTGCCTTTCTCAGTGTCTATGATGTGGAATTTATGCATTCTGTTTAGGAGATAGCAGATACTGTGTACAGTGTTAATTGAGGGGAGTCTCTCCAGAGGACAGTTCAGAGTTACAGTCTAAAATAGGTGTTCTGAATGACCCAGTACATGAATCTCTTTTTGCACTGGAAAAACCCAGAGCCTCAAAACTAGGCATGGAAACACTGATCGTTCATTCCCATGGTGGCAGCATGTCCAGAGCAGTCTTATGGCATGGGATTTGGAAGAGTTTGGTGTCTAATGCCATCACGGATTTCCTCACACACCTGGGGCGGGAGGTTCTCAAATGCTTTGAAAACATGGGTCCCTTTCAGCACTTACAGTTTTGTAGACCCTTGAGCATTGGCAATTCACTTATTCAGAGGCAGGAGAAATTCACTCTTTTGCCCTGGAAGAGATGTGAGCTGTCAGCAGTCAAAGGTAATTAGCTCCTTCCCTGGCTAATACAAATTATTGCAAGTGGTTACTGTGATACCTTACCACTCTTCCCAGAGGAGGGAAAGGAGATGATGCCTAACAGGCTGCCAGCCTGGTACTCTAAATTGTCTCCTGGCCTCCCTCTTGATCCCGGCCCAAAGTCTGAGAAAAAGCAGTCTAGGATTGCTAGGATTTAAAATAGCTGCATCTTCTGCTGCACAGGAAGAAATCGTGGGAGTCTTTACTCAACAGGAGGACAGTTCTGCATCCTCCATGACCTGATGAGGTTCAACAGCCTCTGGCTCTTGAGTGCATTCAGCTGATCAGATGTCTAGCACAGGCCAGGTGAATCCCACCCTAAAAATACCTAGCTCTCAACTATAAAGGAAGCCTATAGCAATTGAGATGTAGATGTCTTCATTTAGATTCGATTAATCATATCTTGTCTCTTCTACAGTCACATTTTTTTAATCCAGTAGAAAACATATTACCTACTCTGTCCAATTACCTACTCTTTTCCAATTTTTGACATTGCTAAGTGCAAGTATTTCCAGTGCATTTCTCTATATAACATAAATAAGTCAAACATTACTTTAAAATGTTCATACTGTGTTTGTCTGCACTTGTGTGTGGTGCCTTGTGCTTAGTGTGTGTGAAATTACTGTCCTTTTCAAATATCAATTCACAGAATGATCAGAATGACCATTCCAGGGGCAAACCAGTAGTCCACCCTGCTCAGCATCTTTTCTCAGAGAGGGGCTTACTGACACAGTATCTGAATTAGCTCACTATTAAAAGGAATCCAGAAAAAAAAAAAGTGTTATTTTAGCCCTATTACTTAGAACATGGTTTATGTCCTGTAGCGGGAGGGTTTATTTCTTCGATAGCTTAGTATTTTGTTTCAAAAGTTATGGCTTTTCTTTGCAGTAATAACTAACAACATATCCATTGTAAAGACACCTTTTCTTCTCTCTGGAGAAACTTTTTTCTAACAGTGATGAGTCACAGATGTTACTTGTTATTATTATGGCAAGTGATAGCAACGTGGTCCCTATTTATATAACACTGAAAAATACAACTCCTTATTTTATTGGAAACCACTCAAGTGTGGCATGAGTGAAGAGGACAGAGTCCTGCTTTACTGCAGCCAGATAAGGACATGTGTAAGGGAAGAGTGGATGTCAGGAAAACAGGAAGGGTTATAGGGTAAACTCCATCTCATTTACACATTACATGTACCAAAACAGTGAGAAGGTTAAATAGGTATAGATGAACGTAGGCAAGCACACTTCAGTGGGCAGGAATGAAGTGGTGCTCAGCTGGTTCCTAGTCTCATGGAAGCAAGGGGCATGGGGAGACCAGCTGAAGGAAGACTGGTTGGTTTCCAGCCTGGTAACAAGCTATGGCAAATGGGATGTGCTCCAGAGGACAGATAAGAAAGCAATCACATAGGAAGCTATAGGAAACAGATGAGCCAGTCACTGCCAGGCTGGACTAAGTTTGCCCTGTGCCATATCACTGTATTAATAAAGAAAAATGCCACTATTATGAGAAATCTTGACAGGTCCCAGATCACCCATGCAACCTGCTGTCAGTCAGTCATCAACCCTTATCCTCTTGATCTGCCACCATCCAGCTAAGAATATGTAGGAAATGGGTTTCTGAAGGTGTCTTCTGTATCACTTACTAACAGGAAAAGCTTTCTGAACAAAGAGGTGCTCCATGTATCATTTAGCAGCCTCCAAGCTCTCAGTGCTACTTAGACTGACAGGGCTATAAATTATTTAACTCTTTGCATTTTCACATAACTATAGATGAGAACTCTCACTGGGATGAGTGAGGGAGGTGAGGATGGTGAGACACTGGCATAGGTTGCCCAGAAAAGCTGTGGATGCGCCATCTCTGGAAGTGCTCAAGGCCAGGCTGGATGGAGCTCTGAGCAACCTGGTCTAGTGGAAGGCGTCCCTACCTGTGTCAGGGGAGTTGGAATGAGATTATCTTGAAGGTCCTTTCCAATCCAATCCATTCCATGATATGTGGCACTGGCAGAGCTGGTGTTGGGTATAACACACCCTCCACAGCACACGGTGTGGCTACCCTCTCACTGACAGATTCAGATCCAAGGTTTTGCTCTCCAGCCTCAGATAGATATCCTTTGACTATCCCATGCTGGTGCCCTGTGAACTCTCCTGATGTATGAGATGGAGGGTTGTAGGTTACTGACGGGTTCGGTCGGGACAGTCGGTGATGGAGACGAGAGATCTCTATAGTCAGATCTTGGAACATGCGGTTTATTGCAAAGGGCGTGGGTATAGGGGCACTGCTCAGAGCTGCCAGACCCAGCTCGGAGCAGGCCCAGGAGAGCAAGAGAGTAAGCGGGTGAGAGAGAGAGAGAGAGAGTGTAAGAGCAAGAGTGGAAGTGGAAGCAAGAGAGAGAGAATGGAAGTGTCTGAAGTCCTGGTTACAATACAATAAATTATCTTCTGTACTGAATATTCTAATTGTCACTAACCAATCTAATACAAGATACAAATCCTATAGCATTTACATACAGCCTATAAGAGTTCTTATATTACCATAGAGTGTTACATCTTAACTTCTAAAAACTACTCTTTGGACCCCTTCTGCTGAGCTAGTAGGGTCTGCTCTGACCCTTGGACCTGCCTGCAAGCAGAGGGTATTGTTCAATCAAGAGGGGATTACCTTCAGTCGGCCATACCATTGTTTTCCAGTTGTTCAGTAACTAAGATTTGGTATTTCAAAAGTGGCTTTCATTTCGATGTTGCCTGTAGTTTTCATATTCCCAAAATCTTTTGTCAAGCAATCATATTTATAAGGCTTTCCTGTTTCATCTTCCCCAACAGAGGGTAAAAAGCAAGAGAAAGAAATTAAAGTTGTTATGTTCCCCTGTGGAGAGGTTCATTTTCGCAGAGGAAGAGGGGAGAAACAGCCAAAAGTTGTGTGTTGGCAGCACATTTAACCAGTTGCACTGACCATGCAAAGAGCTCAGGCTGAACTGAGCAGCACTGATGAGCATACAGGGCTGTCGGATGCTGCCTTCTACCACCCTCAGTATGGAAACAAACCATTTAATCCTACCGCTTGTCTTTCAACCATCTGTCTTTCAACCCATTCTTTTTCTACTAGAGGATCCTTCTTCTATTGCCATTAGAATTTAATTTCACTAACAGCCTTTGACAAAACAGTAATTTCAGAACTTTCTGGAAATCCAGGAACATTATATCTGCTGGATTACCCTTATCCACCTGCTCACTGACTCCTGCAAATAGTTCTAGCTAATTTGTGGGGCCTGAAGAAGCTCATCTAGTGCTTCCCAACCCACCTAGATTATAGCTTCTAGTGTACCTAATTAATTACACTTTTGTTCACTAAATTTGTAATTTTCCTTTTATTCACTAAATACACAAATATATTCAGTGCATTTTAACCAAAGGCAGTCAGTGATCTTCCTTCCATTGGCTTCAGTGACAAATGAAGCATTTAAAAAACAGCAGAAGAAAAGCACAGATAGTTTAATTTACTTGACTTCTGAAATCTTGATTTTCTCAGTTAGAAAAAAAAAATTGTGCTAACATTTGTTTTTGCATTTAGTGGAAGAAGAGCATTTAGCCAGCAGCCTTTGTTTCACTAGACCATGTAATGCCACAGGCAATTGGTTTAAAATAGATTCTAATTACTGTAACAGATTCTAATCGTGTCTTTAATTCTTAAATCATCCAGTACGCACAGTGGCTAGATAATTAGATTATTTGTAGCTGTTGAAGGCAAAAGCTCATTAAACACTGAAAATTATTTCATTTGTTTTAAAGCACAGAGGTGATTATTGAGAACAGGTGTAAAAAGCCAAAGCATTTCCCCCTGCTAGAAAAAAAGTAGAATTTTGAATAGAACTGGAATCTATAGAAATGTAAATAGAGCCTATACTGAAAAATACATGTAAAATACCTTTGAGTCCTAAGTGGGCCTAATATCATTCCCTCCTTGAAAAGGTAACATAAACGAATTACAGGCATGAATGTTAAGTCCTTACATACAACATCCCTCAGTTCTTATTTCTCTCTATTCCTCTGTTCATGGTCTAAGTAAGGTGAAATCTGATGATGCCCAAGCTGAGTTTTCTCTTATCATTTCTCACTCAGCCTACACATCTATTCACTGCCTTCAGGCAGTCTCTGCAGTCTCCAGTCACTAACAACTTAGATTTATTCAATACTTTTCATGCAGGAAAAAAAACCCAACATGGATCTGGATGAAGCTGGTAAAATACCTCCCACCACATAACTCTAAAATTTTGCCATTGATTTTGAGGCTTCAAAAATGAGAAATAACTGTAAGATATGAAGCAATGCTCTCCAAAGTACAGGGTGAAGTTAGCTCCAGGTGTACAAATCAAACCCAGCGCAATTGAGCCCCCAGATAATTTGGCAGTGTGACATTTTATGCTGGCACAGAGGCTTACACCTCCTTCACAGGCAGCCTGCAATTTCTCTGCACGACTTCTTGCTGCCTCACAGCATATGAAGGGAAGCAGCAGGGATTGGGAGAGTTCAACCACTAGTACCTCTGGATTGTGTTTTGCTGACAGCTTTGGCCTCCTTAGGCTGAGTCTTCTTTCTGTAAAGGACAAATTTCATTCGAAAATCCCTTTGCAGTTTTCAAAAGGCATAAACAGCTAATCAACTGCAGGCTGGAAGTCCCTGTTCTAAATCTACTACATATCCATATCTTCCTGATATTTTGCCATTTCAGTCAAGTCTAATTTAGGGATGCCTTCACATAGGAAAAGACAATTTGTTGTAACCTGGAATATACTGCCAAAATACATAAAATTGCAAATAATTATACGCTGAACTGTACTCTGACAATATAGATTTAAAGCTTAGCACCTATATTTGGAAGTGCTGGACTGGAGCTAAACTTGAAATATCTACTATACTACCCTCTTTCCCATCTACTTATTCACTCTGCTTCCATTTCTTCTTTTGAAGATTTGACTTTGCATTCTTAGCAGTTTTTATAATCATTTCCCCAGGGAACATTTTTTAAATTTTTATCATACTCATGAAACCATCTCTCAGAGAGTGAACATACTGTTTGCTCACTCCAGCTGCAGGATCTCAGGAGCAAACATTATAGGTTTTGTGTTTGGGCAATCCTGGGACCTTTATCATTTGTGGATGTAGATGCCACCATAAAAATAAAATGAAGTTGTAAAAAATTGTTGCACAACATATTTTGGAGGAATTTGCATCAATTGTAATGAAGGGTGTTGGCATGAAATTTCATTAATAAAGTACTAGAGCTTCAGAAGCATCTCAGAAATAGAATCTTCATTGCATTTCTTCATAGAGACACAATGTATGAGGTTTAGTAGTCAGCAACAATTATGTCAGTAAAAAGTTCATTGCCATACTAATGACTCCTACAGTAGTGACAATTAATGAGAAAGCAAGCCCTTCACGTACAGGTTGTCTGGGGTTGCTCAGTTCCATGGGAAAGAAACATTCAGTGCTGTGATGCACACTTCTGAGTTGACTAGCGCATGTATTCTGGTTATGAGCCATTACTTAAGATGGTTCTGAGAAAAAGATATAAATATCCTATTTACTTCGATGTAAATTATCCCCATATTTCCCATGTAACAGAACTCTTTGATTGACTTGTTCTTCCCAGAAGAGTGAACACATCTATCAGACCATCAGCTTACCACACATATCTCCCTCCCATAACTGTAAAGGTTCAAAAACCTTGCATTTTGAACTTGTATATGTTCTTTCATCTGACAAGGAGGTGTTACTAACATAATACTTTTCTTTATGGAAGAAGGTCCTTAAAGGAATGTTAATGATTGATCTGCTTTCTAAATTCTCCAAATTTGGAAACACAGAGATAAAGAAATGGGACACGGGCATGTGTCCACAGGGACATATTTGCAAACCAGAGACACTGAGCAACCCGACACTCATCTGGGTGGGGGAGAACACATTATACCAGTAAATAAGTATCATCAGAGGAAGAATAATTATTATGTATTATGTATTATGTTCTTTGGGTAATTACAACAGGATGAGATGAAGGGTTTTGTCTATGAAAAAGGCACACATCCATTTTGGGAGCACTTCTTTTGCAAGAAGCATTCTGCCTTACAGGTAAAAAAAGGAATGAGGAGTGGTCATAACATTAATGTGTGACATTTCTTTCTGCTTTGGCTTTCTTTTTAAAGGCAAATTATAAACAATAAAGCTGTGTTTTTAATAGCACAGCAATGTGGAAAGAACCTGGTTAGTCAAGGTGCTGATGAAAGAAATTTCTGTCTTTCTTTTTAAACCTGTCTTTGTTTTGAAGACCATAAGGACCATGTCCTTCTTCCTCTTGAAGCTACCAGTGAAGAACCCTTAAGTTCATTTGAACCAGGCCTGTCGTGTTATCAGGTTTTTTTGAATGAATAGGTAACTGTTGGTCGGTGCCAATATGACATATAATCAGCCAATCTCTCTTCATAGGGTACATCAGAGTAAATGGAATATTTTAAGGAAAAAGGCAGTAACAGCACAGTGCCTATTGTAAGTTACTACCCCCTCTCTGAAAGGCTGTATTTTTAGCCATTCATGTTCCCATCACAGAGTGCAATACAGACAAGTACTCAGAATGGATTCCCCATGCAGAGGGGGAAGGACAAGCCTGGGTCCTGTCACAGAATACCCTTTTCTACAGAAAGTGCAGTGTGAGGTGTTGCAAAGTGCAGAAAGGACTTGTTCACAAGCCTGCTCTAATCTTTCTCCAGTAGGTCTCTACAACAATGCAAGCTCAAAAGAGGATCCCATATTCACCAAGAAATTACTTGAGCATCTCTAGTCAGAGGAGCTGGATTTCAGCATGGAAAATGCCAAATGCAACACAAATGAGAACAAAAGAAGTGTACAAGGAATTATGTTGGGATTTATAAACTGTACAACAGTCTGTACACTGTAACTGCATTTAATCACCTTCTAAATTAAAAATGGTGCTGTTAAAGTAGCACTGGGTTGCATAAAAGAAAAATGCCAAGAAAAGAGAAAATTTCATTCATTTTACAATTATACAGAACAATAACACAAGTTCCTTTATTTATTAAATTTGACTTAAGCCAGATGTTGTGTTTTATGACATTAAGAATGTTTCATGTACCA
>NW_008238132.1:6067402-6092295 GCF_000691975.1 Corvus brachyrhynchos | reverse complement strand
ACTCAGGCTGCAATTAACTTTCCCCACACATTATCTGGTCTGTGCCATTGGCATCCCTTCTAAGCAGAAGCTCAGCTAATAAAAGTCAGGGATTTTGTCAGAACTGCAAAAACATATTCCTAATTACCTGAAACAAACTTAGAAACACCCGTCAGGTGATTTTGCCTATGATGTTCTCCAGGGTCATTGATGGAAAATAGCTTGTTGAGCTCCTGTGATATCCTGAAAGCAGTCTGTGGCATCGTGATAAAGGCTCTCTTTTCTGCCTGATCAAAATTGGAATCTGTGTATTTCACAGTATTCAGTCCTGCCTTTATGTTGGAAATAAATCACACCCCACAAGACTTATTTCCTTTTGGCAGAACACAGCCCTTGTTACGACTTTTTGTATTTGATCTGAGTTTTGAAATGTCAAATTGACTGCTATTTCCAGGACCATAGACTGAGCTGAACTGTGAGTATCCTGAGAGAAAAACTGTGTGATTTTAGGTCCCAGGTGCACTGAGTGAGCAGTGCAAATTTCTCCCTACAAGCACAGAAGTACTAGAAATTTTGGACTGAAAGTTCCCCAGTTAAATCCAGCCCTGCCTTGCATACCACTGCAGGACATGAAGAGGTCACCCCTGCATTTCCTGTTGCAAGGACAGTTCATGTATTTATTTTTCATTTTCAAGGCGCTTTGTGCCATTTAACAGAAAGATAAGCCTAGGGATTGTGCTGTAGCACCCACATAGACACCAGTAGATGGGAAATATGGGCAGATATGATCCCTTTTTATCTCTTCTTCAACGTTATTATCTTGTAAATGCGACCAGGACATTGACTGGTTTAACAGGGTTCAGTCAGGGTGAAGGGCATTAGCTGCAGGGTGGACAGTGAAACATAAAACACAGGATCCTGACTCATCATCTTCAGACCTGTGCAGGTCTCTAAGATGCTTCTCATTCTGTTTTTCCTTCCAAATTATCCATCACATCAGGACATCTATCCCAATAGCTGTCCAGCCACTGCTGCAGTCTCCTTGTATAACTAGTAAGAAGCTGACCATTTGCTTATTAAGCAGCTTCTGCAAGCAACCACAAAAGGAAGCATGGACAAACAATTGGGATATGGTCTGAGGTCTAGAAAATCCAGAAGAATTACAGTTTTTGTTATCTGTGCCCTTCAGATGGAGCGTGAAATTATTGTAAAAAAAAAAAAAAGTAATAATTAAAAAAATTATCTGATAGCTACATTCAGTCTCCTTTTAAACTACACAATGAGGCCAAGTAGCACTGCTGAAGAAATCTCAGAGATACTAACAGAAATCCCTATTCAGTTCAGTGAAGGATTGAGGCAGAGTTAAGTAAATTATCAGCATTCAACAAATCACACCACGTAATAATTAAAAGACAGAGATATAAAAACTGGGATATTAGGGGATCTTGTCACTTAGACTGCTCTAGGAGGCATCACATTGTTTTCTTATATGGTATGGAATATCTAAGATCTTTCCCCAATTTCTAGCTTATTGCTGCTATAAGTATTTTTTTAAGCATTACTGTGTATGTAGCATGTATAGCACATAATAAATTAGCTCTGAGGATGGTTTAGAATCTTCATAGCTAAAAAGACAAACTGATAACATCTGATCTAGGAAGATCCTGTAAAAAAAGTATGGTATTCCCTTCTTCTCAAAGCACCATTATCACCAAATCTGCTCTGCTAGGGGCCTGAACAGCGAACATTGCGGGGCCATCTGACTTGGGATACAGAAAGGTCCTATGCTAAACGGAGGGGATATCACAGGTGGCTGAAGTTGATCCTACACAGAGGCTCTCTTCCTTTGCAAATTAACATACTCACCTAGGCCAGTGACAACACTAAATTTGTAACTTCTTTTGAGTAGAAATTAAACCATTGCTACTGGAAACTTAAAAACACCGATGCAATATAAACAACATTAATTGAGAACACAGAAAGAAAAAGGGCGTTTGACCTACTCTGCTGCATTTTGCTGAGCCACAGAAGTAGCAGCCTTAAATAGAATGAGGAGAACCTTGTCCCTCTGTGCAGAGATAGGCTGGAGACCTGTGGAACCCCTTGCAAATTTTCAGACTAAATATTAAGCTCTTTATTGTAAGGCCAGTCACTTTTCATCACCTCTAATCACCATGGATGAAGGGGTAGATACACAGCTGTCATCAGCCTATGTCCCCTGGAGGAGAACATCAAGCCCAGCTCCCTTCCAGTTCGCAGAATTGTAGCTGCTGTCCACCTTGGGCTCTGCTCAGCCAGCATCCTGGGGCCAAGCTGCTTCCTCAGCTTCCTGTCCACATTTAGCCAGACACCGCCTTACAGTTCACTCTTTCCAGGCTCGGGGACAGTCCTACGTCTCAATCTCACCAAAGACCAGAATGCAAGAGGAGTAATTTCATCTCAGATATGATGTGGCAATGTGGTGCCAAAACAACGCCAAATCACTCCCATAAATGTTTCTTCTTCCCATCTTTAAGGATGGGCTAAGTTTTTACATGGGAACACAGAGACGGTGTTTTCTCATGTGAACAAGTTGGCTCTACGTGGCATGATAGCACGCTCCTTACTGGACATCAGGTTGAGTGGGTTTCTCTGGAGAAAGAAAAGGAATTTTAGACTCTCTCTATTATTGACTTTTAACCTCCTAGACATTGCAGAGCTAAACAGCTTTGTCCAGCCTTCTGCTACAAAAGAAGACCCAGATATCTTCTTGTCTCCCTCTTCTTCCCTGTAGATGCATTTGGACTGACTTGTATTTACACACTAATCTACACAAGGCAAAGACATTTACTTTTTGTCTAAATGTTGGCACACTTACTGAGTCTAGGGTTGGGGTCTTCTGACATCTTTCTCCACGTTTAACATCATTAAAATACTCATAATCAGACCACAAGGTCTAACCAAGCACAGCAAAAAGGAGTTTCATCAAATCCATGGCAAAGAATATGGCATGTGGTACACATTATTTTGTTCTTTAGACATATTGTAAAAAATTTTATTTCCTGGGCAGTTTGGTATTTCCTACTTATTTAGGAAAAGTTGTGTGCCTTTAGTAGATATAAATGCTATAGTAAATTAGCAGCAGATTGACTGCAAGTACGTGCCATCTAAAATAATATTTCTGTATGAATTGATAAAGTCTTTCAATTTTCTGAGGTTTCCACATATTCCCTCTGTTTTCTGGCCCTAGAAGTGAAGGTTTTACCTGTGGGTGTCCCTTACAGAAAGTGTGCTAAGTCTAAGCAAGAACACTTTTACTCTACAAAGACAGAATCACTTCAGAGCTTCAGCCAAAATGAGGCAATGTGCAGTCACAGGTCAAGGACATCATTACCTGGGAATAACTACAAGCATATTAAGAAATAAATTTTAAAAAATAATATTCAAATGAGATATAACTACTACCTTTGGGATGTGTGGCTGCCTCTCTGCTTATGAAAAACAGACCAGACAGCAGAGTTTTGTCCAGCAATTTCTTACCCCTTGGAGACCTCCCGCTTGGAGGCCACCCATTGCAGTCAGCAGACAGTGAAGGCAGCCTGTGCCAACCTGTGCTAGCACCAAATTTAGAGGGTTTGGTTGCAAAATCAAAACTTCCTCTTTGAGCTCATTCAGTTGAAACCACCAGTGCCCAAAGCCATTGCTCCCTACTACACACATGAATGGCATCATCTGAAATCCCCAGTTCCTAAGTCCTTTTTCAAAATAAATTTCTTCAGGACATTTGTAAACCTTTCTTTATTTTTTTCTAGCTGTTTGATAAGTGCAGACTTCTATATTCCTCTGCTACTCCCTTTAGTGACTGGGTAACCATCTTAGAAGGATAACAACTTCTCTCAATTGGAGATCTCTGTGAGAAGCCAATAAACATCTTGGAAGAAAGCCTCTGCCCAAATCAAAAATAATGTCACTAGCTGGAAAGCAAAGACTGTATGGGGGAAGAGGCTCCACTGGAAATTGCTATGCAAAATTGTATCTTCCTCAAATACTCAGAAAGCCTGAAAAATCCAACAAAAAAATGAGAAGAACCAGAGCATAAACAAGTCTTGCAGCGTAACTAAGAGAATTTGAGGAGTGCATAGGCAGGAAAAACACTTAAAGCCAAAAGCAAAGAAACTGCTTCCTGCTGTTGGACTCTTGCTGCCTTTAGGAAATAGGGCTGTGTGCACATTTTGAGGAAAGCAGAAAGCAACTCCATCAGTGCCCTCTCATAACTCAGCTCACTCTGGAGCCCACGGTTTCTAATCAGTTGGGTCAAAAAGGGGCACCTGTCCTTCATTTCTTGCACTGTCCTCCCTGTAATTCTCCTCTAACCCTGTTAATATTTTATTACCACAGTTCTACAAATTAATTTGGAGAGACATATCTCTGTTCTTGTTGAGAAATAGGCTTCAGGACTGAGGACATAAATGAGAAACATATTAGGAAACACAGACTTCTCTGATTTTGTTTTTCTAAAGTGAAATAGATTATTTATGGTACAAATTATCATTTACCATACTTTTCTCACATAAAAAGAAGCAAATGTATCTCCTACTAGGCTAAAAGATATGTTTCCTTAGAGATTTTCTGAGCTGTCAAGAACAAAGCCATTTCAAAATTAATAGAATAATCTGTTATCTGGCACCCCCCTATGTGACATAAATTTAAATTAGTTTTCCTTTCAGTTGTATTAAATAGAATATGTGTGACCAAATAAAGTGTTCCAAGGGAAAGATACAGAAAACCAGCTCCATGTGTGCCCTTGAATAAAAAACTAAATATGGTCTATCAGCAGTTATAAGGAGAATGCCTGGACCCACTCTGATTCCATTCCTGTGAGTACAGCCTCTTGGGATGCAGAAAGGAGACTATGCTCCTCCAGCACTGTGACTAACTTAGCTCTTGAGGAAATCCATTTGAAAACAAATCTTACGTGGGGATTTGTGACAGAAAGCTCCTCATCCACTTCTGCCTCCGCCAACACATGTACTTTCCACTAGGGAAGGATTCTGTTCTGGTCTCACTCGTGAGGAGAAATTCTAGAGCAGGACTTTGGGGACGTTGCCACGCTAACTAAGGAAGGTGGAAGCTTTTTAACATTCATGCTAGCTAGATGCACCCTCAGATGGTGATTCCCAATCATGGAGGTTTTCAACATCCCCTCTTCCCAGATGGAAATTTCTGCTTCTGCACTGCCACCCATCAGCAACCTGCACATATTGGAAATATGGCTGGCACTACTCTGGCAGCAACAAAATTACAACAGTGAAAGGTTTGTCATGACTGGAAAGGAGTCGATGGGGGAATAACATTTTCAGGTGCATGCAGAGAGCAGCTAAGTGTTTGCAGGTCTTGGGAAATGATGATGTAATGACAAAACAATGAAATGTAGTGATGTAACAACCATAATGGTGAGTGTCAAATGCCAAGCAGAGACATGAAGTCAGACTGAGCAACTCCTCTGCAGATGTTTAAGTTGAAGTAACTGTTGCTAAACTCCAGCTCATCATATAAGATCCAGACACATTTTCATCCTTGATATTCAGAGGGGGACATGGTCCATGGTCCCCCTGCCACAAGTGGCTCACTGTGGCTTGTGTTCCTTGAGCAAACAAACACCTACACAGGGCACCATTCCCAAAGGAATAAATTTTCTTTATTAAGAAATTAAATTAGGTAAATTAAGTCAAAAATATTGAAAATAATGTGATCGCAGTGTGCAACAAGGAGATTTTTATACAACACGAAACTGAGAGTACACACTGTATGCCTTGGGATGTAGCAGGTGAGTATACATGGGCATCTGTTTGCTGTTTGAATGTGTAGATGCACCAAAAGAGGACATTTTCTGAGTACAAATAGGCACCAGATAACAGCATGGGCTTTTCTAAAGATATTAGACAATATGGCCACATTGCACTGCTTGAAGGATACACTTGCCTTCTCAAGCAGCAATCCTTTCAGAGGTCCACAGTGTCACAGCACATCTTTGTGCAGTGGCCCATGAGCTGGCCCATGACCCGGTATGTTTGAATCCATGTGACTACTAAAACCTGAGATGGGGAGGGGTTTTTGTTTTCCATGAGAAGGTGATAAAAGGTGCCAAATTTTGTTGAGAAACTGTAATGACATTTCTAAAAGGTAGCTCCTAACCCTTGGACATTTATTAAGGCACAGAGTAATGCTCACTTGTATTAAACACAACTGAAACGGATAGATGCGAGGCAAAAGCACGTGACTGAGTTTCTGCTTGAAGGAGACTTCACAGAAGAAATCCTGACCTTATCAATTCACTCCCCCCTTCTTGTCTTCACCCCAAGCAACCCAAGTGTACCACCCTGAACGCACATTGTAAATTATGGTTTTGATTTATTGATAGTCTCAGCAGCTCAAGGCAGCTGCAAACCCAGTTTACCTGTCCACTTAAAGTGGTTTTATAGCTGTTGTACACCTCTGAAGCCAGCAATGTGTACCACTATATCAACCCTTGTCAATTTCACCAGGCTTTCTGAGAGAACAAGAAGAAGGATGCCATTGTTTTACTTCTTAACCTTTGGTGTTTTCAAGAGCATTTTGTCATTCTGAAACTCTGCCCAAATGCTTGAGGTTTAATGCAGAATTTATTGTTCATCTTTATTGTTTGGGCTCTGTTGTGCGGTTTATTAAAATCCACAGTTTGAAACAGCCACGTGCGTATAAATCAAGCCATATAAATAAACCACCTTGTACCAGAGGAACATAATATTTAGGGCTTGTTCACAAGGGAAAACGTTCTAAGTGGGAATGTCAACTGGAAATGGAGTGGCTAATGTACCTTTAGTGCTCGAATGGATGCTCCTATTCTGTGCTGAATGCTTCCTTGTGCCTCAGTTTAGTTCTTTTAAAATCCAAGGAAGATAAACCATAAAAAAGCCCTCAGGAGATACCAAGATTTTTTCCAGACTGACCTTGAGCTAGTGGGAGCATGGAATGGGCAGGGTGTGGAATAGCTGTTCTGTTACAGCCCTTCCAGGTTGTTTCCTCCAGATCTACTGTTTGCACATGCTTCATTTCCCAAACACCTGTTTGTCCCTCCCTGGTAGCTCTGCATGATCCTTTCTTGTGAAGCTGATTTTCTTCTTATGATGTTTGAATGCACAGGCACCATCTGTGTCTTCTTAAACATCCAGTCACCAAGAGCAGGGAGCTGGAAAGCAAGGACAAGTAAACCAGCGAGGAATTATACATCTGAATCATCCAGGTGAAATAGATCATTCAGCTTCAACTTTTAAAGAATTAATTCAGTCAGCTGCAATAATGGTAATGCAACCATAGACCAGGACTTTTTGTTACAGGTTTACAGGACAAATGTGGTCTTGACCAAACGTGACATGTGGGTGATACTCTTGGCCATATGTGATGCTTCCTAAAAATCCCATCAAAATAGTGGATGTGAGTTGCACATGGAAGCTCCTTTACTTAAAGCATGACTGCCTTTGAATTTGGTCCCTCTGCCTCACGGAATTTGCCATACTTATGCTGCAGAAGCCAACTGCTGAGGGGAGAAAAACCCCATTCCTTCCAGGAGGGGAGCAGTAAATTTAGCCCCTGTAGAGATAAGAAAAGAGAAAATTGGGCTGGACGTTAACTTATTCCATGCAAGAATGCCACAATATCATTTGTGGGATGCCCTGCATCAGCTGAACTGGGGTTACACAAAAAGCAGTTTACAGTTGTCAGTGTTCTCTGCCACCAAAGTGTGTTATCTCTGCTGTGTTCAAACTGTATACAGGCCACTTCCCTATGGCTGTAGGGGAAAGATGCCTTGAATGGTCACTCAGAAAAACTGACATGACTAGCAGTGCCTGCTACAGCTCTGCTGGGTATAGCACTTCTGTGCACGTTAAAGGAATGACAAAGAAATGTGGGAACTTCTGCTACATGCTGAAGCCCATTTCCATTTTTTAAAGCCAGAAATCTGGATTTGGATGCCAGTCTCCAGAAGCTGCTAAGAACAAAACAAAGCAGTTGGGGAATTGCTCCTCTTGTTTCAGGTGAGAAGCTGTAACAGACTTTGGCCCTTTACTTGAAAAAGCCTGCAGTTATGCTAAAATTTTCCTCTTTCTAGTGCTGCTGCCTTTACTCCCATGCCTCCTCAAGCAGCTGAACCATAAGCTAGTAATGAAAGGCATCTTTTTACTCCGTCAATACCATTGTTTATTTTATCTCTGCAGCTCACACTAGGTCTTTGAATGAAATGAAAAAACAGCCTTGCTGTTATCAGCACAGGGCAGAAGCAGACGGGAAGCTTGTGGTATTGCTCTGACTAATGCTGTGTCTTTGTGCAGCTGAAGTATAACGCTGGGAGGTGCTGGATGCCCTCGGCACCCCTTCAACTCATCCAAAAAAAGAAAAGGAACTTCCAAGCATTCCTCATTTCCCTGGAGTTGTTCAGCACCCCAGATTACTCAGCCACAGCTGGACAGCCTGGTTTCTCATGGCGACCTCTTCCTCTGTGTTGTCAGTGAGACTGACTTGGACCTTTATAGCCAGCAGCTTTTCTGGAGTCACTGGAGGTTTCTGTTAGCTCAACTAAGGAGTTTCCACACACTGCATGAGTTTGCATCTCACTCACTGGCTTCTCTTAGCCCAAGCATTTAGAGCTTCTGCAGGAGAAACAGAAAGGGTAATACCACAGGCTCTCCACCAGCTTCTGCCCTGGGATGATAAGAACAGCACTTTTCTAAACCGGCTTGAGGCAATGCCATGGCTCAGTTCAAAGCTGCAAAGACAAAATAAGCTGCAGCGTTCTTAGAAAAAGATCTTTGTAGAAGCTCCAGAACAAAAAGAATGAAGCACTTGAACAGAATAATAATCTAATATTATTATTACCATGATTATTATTGTTTGGTATTGAGCCTGTACTCCACAGCCTTCCTCTGGGACTGGAGCTGTTATGCTGGGTACTGGATATGTGTGAAATGAACAGACAGGCGATGCTTTTAAAGGGCTCCCAGTTAAGGCAGCAGGCGGGAACAAGGGAAAGAAAGAGAGACAGAGGAAGGTACCATTGAAATGCTGATGTTTCAGGACTCATCTGTGAACCAGTAAGGACATTCTTGGGCATACACTGAACAAAGTAGGGCACAGCATCCTCCTCACATCATAAGAAATTCTTCTCTAGTCAATGTTTTTATTTCTCATAAGCCAAATACAGAAACTGGGATTTCTGTTCAAAAATGCAAATGGGACTGAAGCTCCCAGATTATGCTAACTTTCCACAGGAGTCAGGCACCTTGCTGCTTTTATCCAAACAGAGCTGCATTATCACCCCCTGCTTCACTCCACTTTTGCTATCTTTGCAGCACATCATCTCTTTCATTGTCTGAATATTGCCTCTCTTGGAGAGACAGCATCCATTTGGAGGGGAAGAGACAAATGCTGAAAAAAAACCCAAAACCAACAACCAAAGAAATAGCAGCTGTTTGATTTTACCCAGACTGTAGCAGCATTTGCAGAAATCCCTGAGGAAATGGCTGAGTAGGGTTGAATCAGACATAGCAGTCCAAGGAGAATGGACTTTGTCACCTTGCCTTGCCATTCATGACAAGGCAAAGACGCAGCACATGCTCCAGGGGAAGACAAAGTTTGCATGGCTGTGCACAGAGAAGGCAACCTCTAGCAGCTGGAAATACAGTGAAAGGACCTTTGTGGTCCTGTAGGGTAAACCACATCTCAGGCTGCCTCATATCAGTGTCTCTCAGTGCTTAATTTTTTCCCATTGTTCATCTGGCCCTTGCCACATGGGAAGTTGGGTTTTGTTAGCATTTAGCCTGTGTTGATTATATGGAGATTACAGCAAGAAAAGACACAATGAAAGATTACTCTTAGGCCTCTGATAAAAAATTATCTTTCCTCCTAAAATTAGTATTTCCCAGTCTAATTAGAACCCAGAACACTTTAAATCCTCTAATGAAAAACAGTCCAAGATCACTCTTATGCCACTCCAGAAAAGAAATACATAGTGTCATCTTGGTCATAGTTCATAAAAGCTTTTGCCAAGGTGGCAGGGACCAAGGAGTGAGTCTGGAGATCATTACAAGGGGCCCAAGATCCAAGAACACATGATTTTGTGGCTATCAGGTGTCATAGGACAGTTGGAAGGAAGCAAATGGGTTCTAGCTGTGGCTGAGGTAATGTGTATAGCTATGATCACCTCAGCCACAGGTAGAACACAGGTGGATGTTTGTTTTTTTCTTGGAGGCTGGAAGTGTTTTTCATTATTGTGTTTAACCTCTTCTTTCTCTCATCCACCTTCAGGTATCTCCATGCCTATACCTGTCTTTGGACTACAAGATGACTCCAAAGTATTTAAGAAAGACATTTTTAAGAAAGACATCTGCTTACTTGCAGATGAAAATTTTGTTCTAGTAGGCTCCTTTGTGGCATTCTTCATCCCTCTAACCATCATGGTAGTCACTTACTTTTTAACTATCAAGTCGCTGCAGAAGGAAGCTATGCTATGCGTGAATGACGTTGGCCCTAAGACCAAGTTTGCTTCATTCAGCTTCCTTCCTCAGAGTTCCCTGTCCTCAGAGAAACTCTTTCAGCGCTCCTTGAACAGAGATGCAGGGACTTCGGGGAGGAGAACCATGCAATCCATCAGCAATGAGCAGAAGGCTTCCAAGGTTCTTGGCATTGTGTTCTTTCTGTTTGTTGTGATGTGGTGCCCGTTTTTCATCACCAATGTGATGGCCGTTATTTGCAAGGAGTCATGCAAAGAAGAGGTCATTGGAGGACTTCTTAACGTATTTGTTTGGATTGGCTACCTTTCTTCGGCTGTCAACCCACTCGTCTATACATTGTTCAACAAAACCTACCGCTCAGCTTTCTCTCGCTACATTCAGTGTCGCTACAAGGAGGAGAAGAAACCTTTCCAGCTGATTCTAGTGAACACTATCCCAGCACTTGCATATGATTCCAGCCAGCTCCAGCTAGCACAAATGAAGAGTTTGAAAAAAGAGGCCAAAATGATGGCTAAGGATTACTCGACAGTCACGATAGGAACACATCGTTTAGATGGTACCTCCAAGGGAAGTATTGGCCCAGGGAACGAAAAGGTTAGTGGTGTGTGATGGTCAGCAGCTGCCATGACAACCACTGTGCGTGTGCTGAAAATTTCACCTGCTGTGAGAAGCTCTGATAGCTTAGGAAAATCAGCTGTGTTCAAGAGACCTTCCAATAACATCATATACTACTCACATTATCCTGTGGATGAAAAGCAGGGTTCAAATGGTATCAAATGTGCAATTTTTTTCATACAGTACTTTGGCTGCTTTAAGCACAGGCTTTATTAAACTTATTTTTTTAATATTCTAAAGGATATATTTCTTAAAGAAAAAAATGCAATTTCTGGTATTACAATACGGGCTGTGAAGAAACCTACGCATTTCTTTTCTCTTTGCAAATGAAAGCTAAGCTGTCCTTTGATGTTCTTGCAGAGTAGGCTCCAGCTAGTTTGTCTTGCTACAATTGAGTTTTGTTATTAACTGAATGAGCACTTTATGGAATTGTAAATAAAATGATGGTTAATTTCCTAATATATATTTAAAATAAATCTTAAAGTATTAAACAAAATCTATTAAAACTGCTATAGATTAAATATATGGACATTTTGTTAACTGTTTTTATGCTACCTTTTCTTCCTCAGTAACCATTCTGAAATGTCCCTGGGCTTTTCTGCCATTTGTTCTGTATTTCAAATAAGCAATCTTCAAAGGTAAATTATACTTGAATAATCCTCTGTTTCCACCACCACTTGTAATCTTTATTTCAAGACTTGTAGTTTCTTTCCATTCAAAAATTTCATGTGTTCAGCTTCAAAATTGAAAGTAATGTTTTCAAAATTATTGGTCTTAATTCCCTGTTCCCTCCCACTGGTGCTGACAGGGAGGTGAAGTGAGAGAAAAGTGGAAAACCAGGCATAACATTGCTAAATAATTTCAGCACCAATTCCAAATCCATGACTCTGTTCAATTCCAATGAAGTCTGATTTAAGCAATGTCAGAGGAAGTATTGCATGAGTAAAGCCTTTAGTAAAGGGCTGAAGCAGATCCACTCTCATCATTTCTCTTTGGTTAAAAAAGGCCATTTTAGAAGAATGTTCTGGTTTTGTTTTAGGGCTTGTAAAGCCAGAATGATTAGAAAACTGTTAGTTGCTAAAAATTGTTTTCCCTGGTTTTGCTGTATTGCTGTTAAGGCAGATTGCTCAGGAATGATCAGAAGATTGCACTACTAGGACTCAGCCTTAATGAAATATGTATGGGCAAATGGGGCTCACTTGAAAAATAATAGGACCTATAAACAACACTGCATTTCACATGCATAGATCCAAGGGCAGAATACATTGCACAAAGAACACAAGATACATTGCTTGACAGACATGCCTAGTCATGAAACTCTTTTCTTTCAGGCATCATAGCCAATGTCATCAAGGCCAGTGGGACTTGGCTGAAGAGGAGAAATATGAATGTTGCATTCACCTGCAAGTCTTAAATCCAATCATTTGATTCATTCCATGAATTTTGCAGCCATAATCTCATCAGAACCAGGATGTATTCCAGTTTCTCTGGAAAAAACATGGCCCGTCCAGAAGCAAAACTCCAATGCCTTTATCAGTCCTTCTACTGAAGCTGTTCAGTTTTTACAGAGCAATTAAATTTCCACTAAGTCAAAGAAAGAGAGAGACAGAGAGAACCTGAATCTTATTCTAGCCTACCAGGTGGGACTCTTTGGAGGAAGAAGGCCTTTAGCTTAAGATACTGATCTATGGCAGACAGGACTTAAAAGTTGGCTGGGTATTCGACTGATTTCCAAAAAACTGATTTATTGTCATATATATGTTGTATAACTAAATCCGCTAGTTATATGAGCCCTTTCTTCTGACGGGATAGATAGGAGCCACCATGACACAGAAGCTCTGTGTGCACATGATGACACTGACTCACCCCACAGACCTCAGCCTCCATGTCTGGGTCAAAGTGGCATGCTGTAGCCCCATCTGCAGTGATGATGCCATACATGTCATCTTTCACCTCGCAGACACTCACAGTTTTCCCCCCAACACTGATCATTTAAGATCAACTGATAAATCAAGTGGAATAAATGCTGTGCTCACCAGGTGCTTTATATGGCCTCTCTGGCACCAGGTACACTTGATCACCACAGCCAAACTGAACAGCTTCAGCAGAAAGAAAAATGAACTCGCTGCTCCTACCTCCCTATGCACACATCCTGCTCCCACACAGCACTGTGTGAGGGGTGCCACACTGGCAAAGAAGGGATTCCAGAGGGAATCAGCTAAATGCAGTTGAGCATGAGGACAACCACAGTAGTAGGTGGGAGCAGTGACTTTCCATTGTTTCCTGCAAAGTTTGATATAGACCCTAAATCTGGTACTTTGAACTAAGGACAATGTCCACCTTGTATCCCACAGGCCAGAAGTCCAGATGTCTCCACTCCACAACTGGGGTGATGGTTTTGAGGATTCACTCTTGGAAACATGTACCTCAGGGAATAAGTATGCAGTAATAAAAGCACAGGTCTTTTGTGAGGAGAGGTCTGAGGCTCAAGATCTGCCACCAAACCAGATTGCCTTCATATGATGAATATTGACAGGGGACTGAAGGTCTCTAAACCTGCATGTGAGGGGAAAGGAAACAAAGAAGCTTTCACCAGTGGAGGGAATCGCCACATTTTTTGCCATTTATGCCTGACGATGCAAGTTTCTCTGGCCTTGCAAGAGAAAGAAGTAGGTGGGACAGACAGCTTGGGTCTTATCACCCATTTGTGCCAGGGAGCAGAGCCCACCTGCATACTCCATGATGTATATAGCACCCTGCACTTCTCTGGAGCTCAATTCCTCCCAAATCTCCTGAGGGTCCGGTTGCTGCTCTGCACAGTCTCCTTCACCAGCTTGCAGCTGATAAACTGTTACTGAACATTTCACATTCAGTGCTTATGCTCTCCACTTACGGTCTGCATTTTGCCCACGTGGCAGAGCAGATCAGCCCTCTGTTTCTCTTCCATTTCACCTTCTGTTCCTCTTTCACAATCTCAAATTGCTCAGGTTGCAAATACTGACAGGGAATGTTTCACTACAATCACAGAGGGTTTCAATTACTGGTTTGAAGTTGCATTACAACATGACTCTGAACAATATTTTTTTCCCAGCTTATTAAAACAAAATCTATGTTTTGGACATAAGAGACTTGACAGCATTTTATTAACTGACAGCTGGAGAGAACATAACACTTAGTTTTTGCTTAGAACCAGGGAAAACTGATGCCTGACATTTTGATTCTGGAGTACTCAGATAGATGGTTTTATTGAGTGATCAGCAGCTTTTGCCTAAGAAGCGTCTCAAGGCCAAGAATGCACAGCAGATAAAGACCAATATCTCCAGCTCTTTATGGACATTTTTGACAGCTTAGCAAGGCCTGATTCTGCCACCTTGCATCAAAATATTAATAGATTTTTGTGCAGTTTGTCTTAGTGAGGATGACAGAGTCAGGATACGAATTTGTTCTAGTCACCATGCCAAATCTGCTAGAGGTTGTTCATCAGTAGATGGCAATTAGTGGACTCATAATACTGCAGACAGATGACAAAGTTCAGCTGTTTTAAACTAGGATTTACAGCACTTGGCCCATGCTTAGCATGAACACCATGGTTTAATATGACCGGCTTCAGAGCAACACTTCCATCTTCCAAAAAAATGTGTTTTCATTATGCATCAGACCGGAATGGAATTTTTTGTAATTTTTCAGGTTAAAAAAAGAAAAGAAGACATTCATACAGGCTGGTTCTGAGGTTAGGGCCTTCTCATACTTCACAGGAAAAGCATGCTGAGTCAGTCTGTCAAATCTACATCCAACAAAAACACTTCATTTGAAAAAACTTTTCAGCTTCAATTTTTCAAGTAGATTGACATTTTATTACTGTTAAGACTGCATCTGAAAAATGTCCAAAGACATGAGGCTCACCATGTATCTCCTAAGCTGGTGTGCATCCTTTATACAATTCAGGGTAAAAATTCCTATGTATCTATCCCATTCAGTCAACCAAGCACTGTACTTATGTAATTATTGCCAGACTGTGAGATGCATTCTATTTTGAATACCTATATGTTTGCTTATGTAAATACATAGAGAAAAAAAATTGCTGTATTTTGTAATGTTAATGTAAAATGGTGTTTCAATCCATTACTGTTTTGTCTGATCGCACTGCTAGTAAAGCAGATTAAAATATTCAAATGCCATCAGTTGTTTTATAAACTGAAGGTTTGTCTTAAGAAGCTAATTTGGTTTGGTTTTATTTCTCCCATAAATATTCAGTACGTCTGCTGAAGGCTAAAGTAATTTTAAATATTTTGCTGGACAAAAAGAAAGAGCATGTTGCAGAATTTAACTATCTCAGTAAACTGGTCCAAAATGAGCCATTGTAATTATTCTCTTTTTCTAAGGACAGCCATCTTTCTACTGAAGAAGTAGTCTTGGGTAAGTACATACAACTTAATACATTTCGGTCTCAGAAACAGTGTACTTGCAGTAGTAGAAAGCCAATTAAATAAATTTCACTAAGAAGTAGAACTATAAGATTAAAATGAATAAGCTGTATTGGTTTGCATGGCAAGGTTTTATTAGTGGGCAAGCCACAGGAATGGGATCTGTGAGAAGCCACCAGAAGTTTTGCCCATATCTGACAGATCCGATGTCAGCCGGCTCCAGGATGGATGAACCTCTGGCCAAGGCCGAGCCCAGCAGCAGCCATGATGGTGCCAATGGGAGAACAGACTTAAGAAGTGGGGAAAAGCTGCACCATTGCAGCCAGAGAGAGGAGTGAGACTGTGTGAGAGGAACAGCCCTGCAGACACCAAGGCCAGTGGAGAAGGAGGGGCAGGAGGTGCTCCAGGCACCAGAGCAGATTCCCCTGCAGGCCCTGGTGCAGACCATGGAGAGGCAGCTGTGCCCCTGCAGCCCATGGGGATCCATGGGAGAGCATGTGTCCCCCTGCAACCCGTGGAGAACTCCACACTGGAGCAGGTGAATGCCCAAGGAGGCTGTGAGCCCGTGGGAAGCCCGTGCTGGAGCAGGCTCCTGGCAGCATCTGTGGGAAGCCAGTGGAGAGAGGAGCCCCTCTGGAGCAGGTTTGCTGGCAGGACTCGTGACCCACAATGGAGCAGTTCATGAAGAACTGCAGCCCAAGGGAAGGATGTATGCTGGAGAAGTTCACGAAGGACTGTCTCCAGTGGGAGAGACCACATGCTGGAGCAGGGGAAGAGGAGTCCTCTCCCTGAGGAGGAAGGGACAGCAGAAACCACGTGTAATGACTAACCACAGCTCCCATTCCCCATCCCTCTGTGCCACTGCAGTGAAAGCAGAGAAAATCGGGAGTGAAGCTAAGCCTAAGAAGAAGGGAGAGGGGTGGAGGGGTAAAGCTGTCTTAAGATTTAGCTTTTATATCTCATTAGCCTACTCTGATTTGATTGGCAATAAATTAAACTAATTTCCCCAAGGTAAGACTGTTTCTCTCATGACAGTAATTGGTGACTGATCTCTTCCTCCCCTTATCTCGACCCACGAACCTTTCCTTGCATTTCCCCTGCCCGGCCTGGCTGAGAAGAGGAGTGGGATTTTGGTGGGCACCTGGTGTCCGGTCTGGTTCAGCCCACCTCCAGAGCAGCACAAACAGCATTGCACAGCTATAGAGACACAAATAACCCCCGGGTCACAGAACCACAGTGCCATCTATTGCCAGTATTTTCTTTCACAAAGAACATTGAAATAAGAACCCCAAGTGGATTTTAATAGTTTTCGTTTTCTCTGTCTTAAAACCAAAATTTATTCCTCCAACTGGCCTTGCAGCATACAAGCTCTTGTTTGCAATGGCAATGCATATCAAAGCAGTACAGTTGTTAATAAGTAATCCCTTCAAAACCTTGCTCCAATCTTAAGATTTCATCAACCTTTATAATGTGTAGAAAAAAAGCATACAAAGCTGTATTTTTCAGAAGCTATCAGACACAGGCAATCAGATTATTTTACCTGCAAATATGTGACATACCACAGGGTGAAACGTACCAGATAAGATCCCTGAATTGCAAATCCACTCAGTTTTACCTCAGTACTACTAGACCTCTGTAGGGTAGGCTCCAGTGTACCTTAATTTCTTATGTTCTTTGGAAAACTCCTTTCCAGAATACCTGTTTCTACATAATTTGCACTGATCATTGAAAGATAATACATTTAGTTTATCAATATGGCACTTCAAGACATAAAAGCAAAGATATTTGGAAAAGAAGATACTAAGTTTCATTTATGGATGTATTCTCTGAAGGGAGTCAGCATTGTATATGCATCAACAAAGTCCCTTGTCAAAGGCTAAAAAAACCTCAGAAGTAAAGACAGTTTCTTGTCAGTATCATCAGTTGTCACCATGGAGGTAGGACACCTTCTCTTCCGTAAATATTTCAGCAAGTGCATTTGCAATTGACATAAAAAAACCTCAAGGAGTTTATTTGCAAATTCTTAGGTCACAATTCACTGACAATAAAAATATTAGCATTTTATGAGCTCACTTTTATTCTTCCTGTTATATGATAAGTGTTCTGTACCAGTAGAAGAGCTTGAGAGTCTCAGAATCCTTAAACACTTCTTCACAGCTCTCAGGAACCCAGCAGTAAAAATTATATTCCTGCAACCACACAACTGCCGCAGGAAATGGAAGCAAAGAAATCAGTAGTTAAAATGATGGTTGCTGAGTTTCCAAGCAAATTTACAACATATTTGTTCTGTAAAGTCTCTGATGCTGAATAATTTGAAATGACAAAGATGTTTGGCTGATCCATGTCTCTTTGCAGAAAAAGCAAAAATTGTGCAAGTTGAAAAATTATTTCATGGAGTCATTTAGACTGGGAACTGCTGGTGACTCCTACTTAAATGTCCAGGCCTAAGCCAGTTGAGCCAGCTCCTAGAAGCAATAGAGAAAGAAAGGCAACCTAAAATTAGTATTTTAAGCAAGTGGAAAGAATTACCCTTTGGAATTGCCTACTGAAGAAAATCCCAGTCTTCAAATCCCACAAGTATAAAGTATCTCCATTCAAAACTAACAGCAGATGTAATGTAGACACATAACTTTGCTTTTCAAAATTAAATACTTGGGGCTTCTGGGGCTAAGGCTAAGCCCCAAGAGATAGGCATAAGAAATAAATTTCCTCCTGTAATGGGAGTATTATCAGTCACATTGGGGATCCTTGAGGAAAAACAGCTTCTCTGCTGAATGGGTCTTTTGAGGAATAACCACCTGGGAGAAGGTAAAAAGATTGAGCTGTGTCATCTTCTGATCTGCCCCAGAAGCCAGTGGCTGATGAAACAGGAGCACACTCTGACATATTAAGTGAGGTTTCACCTTGCAGATCTACATCTAAGGATAAAAATGGGGAAAGACGCATGTTAAACAGATTACTGCAATCACTGTCAGACTACATTCACTTTTATTTATTCTTACAATTGTTTTCAGGAAGAGACAACTATTGCTGGGGACTTATTTGCTGATGGGCAACTGAGGTACAGTGAGATAAAATCAGCAAAAGAAGCCACTGAGTGAGCTAGGAACAGAACACAGAACTTAAAAGACATGGATGAAGGTCCCCTTCCTATAAGCAAAGAGATTTCCAAGCACATCTGGAAATCTCCAGTTCCTATTGACCCATGAAAAAAAAATTTCTAGCAATGCACAGTTATTGAAATTGAGGTTTATGTGTTTGAAATGAGTCAGGTTTACTTACTTCAGGTTTGTAGAACCAGAAAAAATATGTTTCAAAAGTAGTTTATAAAGGCACTTCCTGAGATGAAGTACAGCACTTGTGAGACCTTGAATGATCCAAAGAAAGACAGATTATCCTAAAAGTCCTAAATAAATATCCTAAAATTTGATACTTTCCATGAGAAAAAAATGGTAGCCATTTGGGAAGCAGCACACAGGACCTGAAAATTAATCCAAGGCAGGATACCTACTTTAGAAAATTTTTGAAAGTAATGGAACTATTCAGGGTCAAACAAAGGTGGAAAATCTCAGGATTCAGAAGCAGACTAGTCCAACAGTTACTCCACCAAAATATTTGGAATTGCTGCCTACAACTATGCATAAAACAAAGGATGAAGTTTCCACAGAAGCATAATCATCATGGCTGCACTCTGGAAGTCAACATTTCTGTTCTCCACATTAAAAGTGTAGAAAATATTTTTCCCCCCTTTTTGTCTTGTAGACAGTGAACAGTTCAAGTCAGCAGGTTTGCTTCAATAGATTTTTCTACAGTGCTTTGCACTGTGGACCTGGTCACTGTCAATGGCAATAAGCTCTTTCCTTTTTTTTCAATGAGCCCTATTATCCATAGTCCCTTCCTTATTGCAACTTAGATTTTTTTTTCCAGAACTCCAGAATATGTTTCTAAACTGAAGTCCCTTCTTTTCACAAAGATCTATTAGCCTTCTGTCTCTATCTTTGTTACTGCAGGGAGTAATATAAACTGGCTTTTTCTTACCTACATATCTCAGACTGTACTCCATCTCATCACCCACGTCATTAATAAAGACACTAAACAGTCCTGTCCCTCGTATTGATCCCTGAGGGGTGTCACTCTGACAGCTGGACTCTGGACTGCTGATCAATACTCTCCAAGCCCAGCAATCCGGCCAATATTCCACTCACCTCATTATCCACTAATCAAGCTCATATTTCTCCAATCTTGTTAAAAGGAGACAAGGAGACTATTAGAAGTTCTTTCAAAGCTCCTGTGAAAGTATACAACTTCCACTGCTCCTGCTTTGTCCATTGAAGCAGAATTCTCTTCAGAAGGTAATTAGAGTGGTTGGGTGTGCTGTGCTCTTGGTAAATCCATGTTGGCTATTCCTAACCACCTTCTTGTTCTTTTTATACCTGCAAATGGCTTCCAGGAGGATCTGCTCCATTTCTTTCCTGGGAATGATGGTAAGGCTGACCTGCCTGTCATTTGCTTGATCTTTTAGACACTAATTTAGACACTTTTAGACACTAATTATTGCTAAATAATCCCTATATTAGTGACTGAAAACTCATTCCATTCAAGATTCGTTCTTTTCTTAAAATTCAGATCAATTAAGTTTTTTGCCAATTGTCTTTGGGAAATATAAGCACCCACTTTTACTTTTTCATCTTAAAAGATGTTTGGAACCTTCCGACTCTTTCATTGCCTGTACTTCCTATGTGAATCTTAGATATTATTGAAAAAATATTCTTTCTCCTGGGGATCATGCCAGTTGTTCCAAAAGCCATGTAGGCATGTTACCATATTCATTTTGACAGCAATAAATTACTGCCTTTTCCTCAGCCTTTCTAAAAGCCATGCTCTTTAAAATAATATTTTATTTGAATTTTGCATGACTCTCTGTCTTACCTCATTATAGGTAACAGATTTAAATAGTCCTCACAGGAAGAATTTATGATACACATGAAGATTCTTTCTGCTACTTTGACCCTAATTTTGACAAATGACTTCAAGTCCATGGCCTGAACTGTCCACCAAGACCAAGAAAGAAAGTCTACTGTACATGTATTACTTCAAGGCTCATGTAGGGATCAAGGAATGCTAGTTGGTGTTGCTGATCTTAACTTATTCCAAAAGACCTAAAGAAAAGCCTGTCTCCCTTGGAAAGACAACCACAAGCCTAAACAAATGGCATTTATGCCTCCACCTCTCCTTGCAGATCCCATTAATAAGATACACCCTAATGTTCTACTATACTATTTATTGGCTTAAATTGAATTTAAATTTGTCCTTTGGCATTTGCTAAATCAGATCTTCACCGTTACATTTCTGTCAGCCAATATCTTTCCTTAGCTGCAATTATACATCTAAGTTTACTTGAATATCTGAATTCAAAATACCAGCCTCAAGGGCTCAGTAAGTACATGTATGTGGAAAAATTTCTCAAACAAGCAGACTCTTCATAAGTTCAAAATTAATCTGTACTAGAAAGAAATAGAAAACAAAGACATAACACAAATACGTGCAGTTAATTTACTATGAAAAAACAAGACTGCTTCGTTTTTAATTGTAACACATTAAGAGGAAAATACTTTCCATCAGAATTATCAGGAGCATATTCCTCACTAGATTTAACATCAGTTGTAATGTGCTTAATTTTCCATTTTTCTGAAGTGATAGGAAAGTATTATTAATATTTCTTACATTATTCTAATAAAAGAAGGATGATTGGGTTTTTTTCCCTTGGAAAAGTTTTAAGTGCTTTAACTGCTCCAGGGACAAAGAATTTTTCAAAAAACATTACTTTTTTATTTTCTTATCACAAGTTATTTGTTTCTGCAACTACAGAATATATATATGTGTATATATTTTCCACAGCCTCTCTGCAAAGAAGATTTATGAACATGCTCAGCCTCACAGCAGCTCAGAGTTATTGAGGCCATTCCTGACCACCAGGGCAGTGCTGCAGAAGCACCAATCCAAGATAAAGCCAAGTGAAAGAGGAGCCATGGGAGCTCTGTCACTTGGATTACAGTGCAAGCAAGACAAAAGGACAATGCTGTGTCCCTGAAAAGACCTAGGGACTCAAATGACACATTAATTCCCTAATGAGCAAAAAGGAAATAATGAAATCAACAAATGGAGCAAAGCAGAAAAAATCCTCAATGTACACAGATTAAGTGAGGGTGTATAAGAAAGAAAGAAAAGAAATTCAGATCTAACTTCTACCTAGGAATAAAAGTTAAGATAGATGGATGTAGCAGGAAGGAAAAATAATAAAGATAATCAATAACAATACAGTGGCAGAAAATCCTCCCTTTCCCTGTGCAAACTTTCTCCCTTGAAAAGCTAAAGACTTGAAACAGGTTGTGTCAATACAGCCAGCATGAAATATACTGAGGGATGATACTGTTGCCAGCATATATGTTTCTCGAAAATGACTGACAGCCTGCCATAAGACATTTTAAGACAGTTTAGATAAATATCACATTAGAAGTATAAAAGACTAAATTATAAACAATTGCTATAGAGAATACTGGAGAAGTTCTTTATGGAAAAGAAGAGCATACAAATAATCTCCTGGCAAAGTCAACAGTGAAGTGTAAATTCAGAACTCTGTATAACCAAAGTGAAGATGAGATCACAGAAAAAGCTGAGAAAAAATGACTGTAAAGCAGAGAAAGTATGTTGGAATAGCATGTGCTATACTGGAATACAACAATAAAGTAATATATAAAGCAAGAGTACATAAGCCAAAAGGTTTTCCAAAGTGAGTATACGTCATTCTTTTCTTTTAATATCCTCACGTTTACTGGTTGTCCTGCTGTAGCACATGAGAAGCCTTTTAATGATGAAGGAAAGGAAGCCCACTTCACATCTGGTATTTTTTAGAGAATTTGAAGTGATAGGCAGAATGCTAACAAAATGGATTCACAGGTGAGAACTGCAGACACTGTCTTAAAGGATACAGAAATGGAATTAAGGTTAAACAAATGTGCATAACCAAAGATACTAGAAAGATCTATACCACAGCACAGAAGAGACTGCACTAGCTTGGCTCCCTCTGCCTTACACTGTTCTTAACTCTACCCTGGTGTGTCAGCTCTGTGCCATGAAAACAGCTCTCTGGAGGGCTGAAACATAGCCCTCACATCATTTACCCATGCATTTATGTTAAGTCTTTTTTGATTGAAAAGACATAAAAATAATGCTTACATCTTGACATCATGGAGATGTGAGGATGCCAGGGAAACTCATCAGCAGGCTCTTAGGTGAATCCTTCTAAATATATCACTCTGAAATGGGAGTTAAATAGGGCAGAGGTTATCAAATGGACTTGGATAGGAAGAGCAGGAACACATCAAAATCTTATCAGTATCACTGCCTGAGTGGTTTCATACTGACAATAGATAAATAGATAAAAACAATTGCAGATACCAGAGAAAATGAGCTGTGTGTAACAACAACTGTGTATATACATAAGAGAGAAAACAGACTGGATACAGTTCAGCTCAAATAAATAACTATCTTGCTAGTGAGAGACATTTAAGAGAGCTACAAAATGCACACATAGAGATGGAAGGAACTGCCTGAAGAGTACTTGAGAAATACTAGTGAAGAAACACAATTTAATTTGATTAATGGCAACTTAAACACAGCTTGAAAAAGAGAAGTTGAGACAAGGAAATTTAAACAGCTCAGAGACAGACCATTTGTACCAACTACATCCAAGTACAGAGGCAGGATAGGAAAGCTGCTCTGGAAGACAAGATGCAAGGCCCAGGTCCAGGGTCCAGCAGCTGCAGTCCAAATAGAAGGTAACGGGGGGACAAAATTGTCAGTACTGTGCGTTGCTAGAATTAGGGATCAAAAATAGAAAAGGAATTACTGTCGCATTGGAAAAGTCAAGACTGCAAAATGTTACAGGCAAAACCAGTCCCTGCCAATGCAGTACATGGTACAAGGCTACAAAGTAGGAGGGAGCTTTGCTGAGGACATTTTTTTGACGGCATGTTTAACTGCAAATTAATAAAGAAAGAAATAAATAATAAAAGAACAGCACAAAGTGGGATAATTTGGGTTATGAATAAAATTGAAACACTGCCAAGTATCTTCTTTACTTTGTGATCTTGCAGGTGAGGTGTCAAACACCTCCACTAGAATTCAGGTTTATTATAAAATCAGCAGTCTGTCTGGCAGCAGCTGCCATGAAGAACTCTGAAATCCTGAGGGGAGGTAAAACATTTGGAATGCAATGATGCAGTGGTCCCAGCTCAGGCCACTTCAGCAACTTTCTTCCGCCTTGAAGTGGTTGAGGGACAATGACATGAACAGAAATGCTGCTTTGAATAGTTCACTATTATTGGATTCCCTGGATTCACTTTCTATTTCATTCTTCATTTTTTACTGCTCCAGATTTTTTTCTTCTGAGCCAGGAGGGCCACCTCTGCAGCATGGGGGTTTGGAGGTTTGGGGGCACAGCTGCCCCCACTTCACTTCTGGTCCAAAGCGCTGAGGTGGGAGCAGCACCACTGTTGTCCCAAAATAGGTTCTTTTACACCGTGTGCAAGAGGCCAATCCACACACAAAGTCCAGGCATTTATTTACAGTTCTATGCAAAAAGGGGTGCTGGGCAGGGAATCCTCAAGGCCAGCATGATGACTACCAAAACTCTTCACTATTTATACATTTTAGTTAACAAAGGCATCCGTGTTCATTGGCTACAAGTTACCTAGTTCTCTTATTGTTTAGTGTTCTGTCTTCTATTGCGTAGTGATTGTCTCGCTTCTCCTGCTAATTAGCCTGTACGCTTAGTTTTTCTCTTGAGTCAGTGGGTTGCGAGTTGATGGTCACAATCTCCCCATCAGAATTATCTTCTACCCAATTAGAGCTGATTTCAGCACAGTTAATGAGTTTTCTTGGTTATTTTCTTCCCTGCCCTAGGAGTTCTGCCAAATGTCCTTGCGGCCCATGAATTCTGCATTCTTTGTGCCCACTATCAGCAGCACATCACTCTCCCCTTCTTGGGTGAAGGTTCTTCACCCAAGCTTTGCTAACCCCTCCCTAGGTCTGAGACCACTAAAGCATGTCGAACCCTAAAATTTATCAAGGCAATTCTACCGTCAAGCAATTAAGTCTTCGTAACACCTGACCATCAATTAGAGTTCGTTCGCTGCTGTTTCACAGATTAAATCTCCTTTTCTGATTAGGCTTCAAAGTATATAAAGATCAAGCATCACAGAGCAACCTTCCTTAAGAAAATGTTTACATATTTAACATTTTGCAACCCCGCGGCGCCCGCAGGCCCCCCTCCCCCCACGCTGAGGCC
>NW_008238132.1:6035702-6067121 GCF_000691975.1 Corvus brachyrhynchos | reverse complement strand
TAGGGCGGTGCGGGGCGGGCCCCCCTCGGCCCCAGCCCCGCGGGGGCGGCAGGAGGCAGCGATGAACCCCCGCGGGCTCTCCGTGGTGCGGGGTTCTTCTTTCCCGCTGCCCCATAGCACCGCGCAGGTGTGAGGGATGGAACGTTCTCGTTTTGATATTTGTTACCTGGTCTGATGGTACCTGGGTTCCCCTCAGGATTTTCTTGTGTGCCGGGGACAGGACCCGAGGGAATGGCCTGAAGCTGTGTCAGAGCGGGTTTAGTTTGGATATCAGGAAAAGGTGTTTGGGCACTGGAACAGGCTCCCCAGGGAAGTGGTCACAGCACCAAGTCTGGCACAGTGCAAGAAGTGCCTGGACAATGCCGTCAGGCACATGGTGTGATACTTGGGGATGTCGTGTGCAGGGCCAGGAGATGGACTCGATGATCCTTGGGGGTCTCTTCGAACTCAGAATATTCTATGATTATGTGACTCTGCAGACTGTTCGCCTTTCTGCTGTCTGCTTGGCCTTACTGCTCCTGTGCACGCTGACAGCGTCCACTTTTGTGTCAGCCTTCCCGAGTTTCCTTAGCACATTTGCTACACTTGTACCACCAGCTTTCTAAAACTCCCAGGACTCTCCTTTGCTTGTATTTCATGCTGTTTGCCATGGAAATAAGCCTTCTGCTCCTCTGTTTCTGCTGTCCCACAGACTGTTAGAACATGGTAATTAATTTCCATCAAAGCTGAGAACAAGGCTCAGTATTGTGGTAGTTAGTGGCTGGATACTGTCACACACAGAGAAGGAAAGGTGGGACAGGTTTCTCTCCTGCATGGTAATTGTGGAGGTAACAGCCTGGCACGGGGAGCTCCAGGTTAACCACAGCACATGGGAATGCTTGTTTGGTAGCCAAAGAGCAAGCCACAGTTAGTGCTGAGGTAAAGGTCATTGGAGATGTGGCTCTGTAGGAAAGCAGGCAGGCTTTGCCCATTCTGCTCACAAGAGTTCAGCCTCCCCTGTCCCTTTTCTGTGGGGAAATAGAAAGTTAATGAAAGATCAGAAAGCGTGTGCAGGAAATTCTTCTGAAAAACTATAACACTAAGCAAAGATATTTCAAGTTGTATTCAACTGTTCTGTTTTCAAAAAGTCTAAGACCAGGAGTGTTTTATTTTCAAATATAACTTTCTCCTTTCTCCTTTTTTTTTTTTTCCCCAGTTAAAATCATGGCACTGAAACAGGTTTCCAGCAACAAATGCTTTGAGGGTTTCCAGAAGGTGTTTGAACACGACAGGTAAACACCACTAAAACAACTGAGATGTTTAGCTTGGGGCAGTGAATCCATACTGTCATTGCTGTCAGTGTTTTCAGTCTGCAGGGAAATAGCATGTTCTCACTAATATCCATATTTTGGTTAGGAATAATGTCTGCTGCTGCTTTGGCTGTGCTCTTGAATTTCTGTGTTAATGTTTAACATGATCCAGTATATTAATGCTGCAGATCTGAGGTGGGAAGCCAGTATTTTTACCTTTGAAAATGAAGCTCCGTTACTTTCAGTTGTCCTGTTTGCAGCACAGAGAACCACTGTGTGTGCAAAGTTCCACTCACTCTACTGGATATCTCACTGCTGTGCACTCTGGAAAAGTGCTGTGAGCAGACAGACTCAATAAATATATTTTTGTTTGATGAAGGTGAACAGAAAAATAAGCTTTTAAAAAAAATTTTGATCCAAATAAAATCATTAGTTTTGCTTAGATAAGAGTTTATTGATCATTTTAGGCTTTAGTATTAATTGAGCAACTAATTGGTCTGTAGACTTAGCAGATTGAAAACCTTCTCTGGCATGTGTGGTGCATTGTATGTTGTGCAAGTCATGTGGATGTGTTCTTCAGTAAAAATTACTTTGCAATTTAATAGATAAAGCGCAAGATAAATATTGCTGGGATTCAAAATTCAGTTTTCAACCTGTTCCCAGTTAGCAGCACTGTGAAAATGTGTTTTATTTGTGGGTCTCTGTTTTAAGTATATTCAGAACAAAGTTGGAAAGTTAGCTATTGACAATTCTAGAGTCTGAGTTTAAAATTCGATTTTCCCTTCTTTTAACTTAGTTGTTACAATTCACTGACTAGATCTCCTTTTGAATGAAATGCAGTGATCCACTGTTTCCTTTTTTTAATGTTAGTGACCTTGTTAATTAAGTAGTGGTGATAACAAGAAGTATTTTATTAATACAGTGCAGAGCTAAAATGCAAAATGAAATTTGGAATCTACTTGCCTCCAAAAGCGGAAACTGGAAAGTGTCCTGTGCTTTATTGGCTCTCGGGTAAGTAACATGAGTCTTAGTAACTTAAAAAATACAATCTTCAACATGTTTAAACTACTGCACTACCATTACTGAAAACCTAATGTAGAGGTACTGCAGTGGCAGCTCCTGTGTTCTACAGAAACTCTTCTTCTGGAAGGTGGATTTAGTCTGAGCGTACTGTGATAAATCAGGATGCAGCTTGGGGGTAGCCTACCAGATTGTGTTGTAAAATGCTCAGTGTTCGAAGTGTTCTGCCCTTTTGTTCTAAAATGTTCATACCTTTTGTTCCAAAGCCTATATATAAAGGTTCTCCTGTAAGGCCTTGCCATTGGAACACCTCTTGCTTTCCTTTGTTTATGACAGACTGCTTCAGCTAACAGGGTAGGGATGTGAAATAGAGCCCATGGAAGCCAGCACATTTGTCCTGTGGACTCCACCTTATTCCGAGTACTATTTTGCAGGAAGCAATGGGTGAACTTGAAAAGAGAGGTGCTGTCAGCTGCCTTAGCACAAGCAGGTCTAGTGTGAGGCAAACCTGTGGGATACATAAGGGCCATGGCCTTTTTTGTGCAGAGGTTTTGAAGAGGTTTGTGCAGCAGGAGTGAAGTTTTTTATCCACAATTAATAATTAAATCCTTTTTTTTTTTTCTTTTATTGAAAATAAAAAGCAGAAACTCTGTTTTGTAATTCTAGGAGTTGCTTTATTGAGATTTATGTTTAGAAAGTTGGAGACCAGACTGTTAGTGTGGAGACTTGAGCTGCTTGAATGTATTCATTTCACAAAACAGCTGGTGGGTCTGATTTGTATCATGAGAGTGGACTGGGTAAAAAAGTTTATCCTTGAAGTTAGGCACATCAAAATTGTCTGAAGAGCTCTAAGCCATGCAGCACATTTATTTTATTGAATGTAAACCATGTTGTCTTGGGCAGCATATCAGTCAAATTAGGTTACTGGCAACTTGTCCTCAGAGAAAACTAGAATCATTAACTGCTGTCAAATTGCACAGTGAAGAAGAATTAAAATATTGGTGTGAAGTGTAATTTATTTGTAATTGGACTTTATTTGGACCTGCTGCTATACAAAAGGCACGTATTGCTGTGGGTTTTGGAGTCAGAGTGCTTATGGGCCCTTTATCCTGTCTAAAGTATGTAGAATTTGTCAGACCACATGTGTGATTCTGTAATGCAAACAGCTGAGATGACAGTAGAAGGAAAAATGTAGTTGCAGGGTTAGGTGAAGTTAGCAGTGTCAGCCTCAGCAAATGCTTGTGGTCAGTGGGTTTAAATGCACAATAGCTGAGGGCACTGCACACTGTGTGAGCTGGTGCTCCAGGGAATACAGGGTACACATGGATCTGGTTTTGATCACGTGTTAGTGTGACTAGATGGGACAGAGCAACTGTGTTCCTGTGAATTGTTAAGTATTGTTGAGCCTAGTGAAAACATTTTCCATGTTTATGGAGATAGGAATTCCTCTTGCTTTTCAAGACATTTTCTGTCAAAAGGAGCTTTGAAACCAGTATGCCGTGAGCAATGGGTAACCAGCAGTATTTGTGTTTCCCTAGGGTTAACCTGCACAGAACAGAATTTCATAACGAAGGCTGGGTTTCAACAAGCAGCAGCTGAGCACGGCCTTATTGTAGTGGCACCAGACACAAGCCCACGTAAGTGTAACGAGACACATGGTAACAGTCACTGCACTGAAGTGCACTCTCTGTCCCCAGAGAATGGGGTGCTGCAGTGTGCTGAAAAGTGTGTTGCCCCCCTGAGTCAGAATTTGACCTCACCTCTGCATCTTGCATTGTTCACAAGATTACATTGTGTATGCTCTTAATAACGGGGTAGTGAGGGTTTGACATTTGAAACTCTCTTATTGTGGCACTAAAACTAGAACAAAGGGGCTCTAGAGTTCAGCACAGATGAGGAGAGGGAGGAAAAGTGAAACAAGAAATGTGTGTTATTAGAATTCTTGCTGACATTTTGCAGCTTGCTGGGACCCTATAAAACCTGCAGAACTGTGTTGCCACACAAAGCTGCAGTGCTTGCTCTTTATTGTATTCTGTCTTCTAAAGCCAATTAAATACATGTCTTCAGAGGATTGACAATACTTGGAAAAGCAAACCAGAAACCCTTCTCCCCTGCAGCTACAATAGACTAGTGATGAATGGATTTTTTAAATGATGTGCTGTTTTTTAAGGCTGAGCTTATGGTGTGGGAAACCTGAAAATGGTGGATCTGCAGTTATTGGAAATACTGTTATTTGGGGATTCACTCTTTTATGTTTTGTATTTGTTGGACTCTGCCACAGTCTCATGAGTGCTGTAAACAAAGGTGGCAGCCTTCTAATATTTCCAAAGCTTTAGTGGGTCACATCTGACTACAGGCAATATGGGGGAAAAGCGGTGTTCTTTCCGTAAAGTATTTTTTGCATCTAGGTTCAGAAGTTGTGTCAGGTCCAAGAACATAAATACATGTTTCTAATAAAGAAGAGGGACAGAAGAGCAAAACTTGTGTATGAATGAGCTTTGCACTTAGTTGTTGCTATTTGCTGCAGGCTAGAGATGGGCAGCTAACCTTTGTGTTACTCACATTGGGTAATTATACTGGAACTTGCTTTTGGTGCTGAGTTTTCTCTATCAATGTGTAAATGCCTTTGAATAGGTCATTGATTTGTCCATTTTCTTTTAAATCCCTCGTGGCAGCTTCTCTCTTGCCTTTCAGTCTAAAAATTGATAAGGATTGCTCTGCTATTTAGATGAATTTTGGTATGTGCTTCATATTATACTCTTAAACTTTAGCTCACAGACCCCAAATGTTCTTAAGTCTCTTTGAGTTGTCTGGAGAAACAAATGAAAAGCAATTCAAATATAATCATGAGCTGAGAGGTATTGAAAATGCTTACATGTGTTTTTCAATTGTGTAGTTATGACTGCATGAGAATTACTTTCCAGAACCCAGGAGATGTATGTGGATGGGGAAAAAGACTGCATGAAATCATTTAATATTTGTCATTACAGACTCTGTAAGGCCTTGATAGATTTTACTTTTCCTTCTTCAAAGGGGTTTGTTTTTCCAGACAGGTATACTGAGCAATATTATGCAGATTCCTTTTCAGATTTCTTTTTTTCAAGGCTTGCTGTAAGTTTTTTTTAGCATTTAATGAGCATTGCCTTCATTGCATGACAGGACTTTCTGAGTTTTTGTCCATCTCCAAGGTATTGTAGTTTTTACATCCAACATGTTGTTTAAGCACCCCTGTGATTGCTGGACTGTTAAGTTACAAAATCACTCAGTGTTCAAGGACATGTCACTGGAGCAAAGTCAACTTTGATCCTTGTACAAATCTGGTTTCACATGGTGGCAAGGTGGCAGCCATCTGCACAAATTGTGAGGGACTGTTGAGTTACACATGGCTTTGTAATATAATCTGACAGGGGTAAAAGGCCATATAATTTTCGATTGCAGAAACTAGGAAATAATGGCCTCTTTTTCCAAAACATTCCTATCACCTGTACCTTGAAATATTACATTCTGTTCTGCAAACCAGGCTTGTAAATCACAGACTAATCAAAGGGAGGACTGGATGGGATGTACTGACTTAAGAACTCATCTGCAAATTTAGTTTGAAAGTGTAGCCTTGGAAAAGAGGATACAATCCTGCAGTTATTCAAAGAAGAAATTATTTAGGTTTCATGGAGAATTATAGGCGGGAGCAATGAAATGAATTGTGGAAAAGGTAGAGGTATAGACTTGTGAAATTATAGGAACAGTGAATGATATTCTTCTGGAAAATCTTAAAAAGGGAGGTGTAGCAGGCATTATTTAAAGCACATAAACTGGCTTGGATACACCATTTGGTGATACATGGTTCTGTCATTCTGGGGGAAAAGGAAATTTTCTTCTGTTTCTGTTTCTCACATAGCTTCTTGTACTTGATCGGATGAGGTCTAATGGCTGAAATAAGATGGTAGCACCAATTAACAAGTGCCAACTTTTGGTTAAGTCCCTGGGTGAATTGGACAAAGCTTTTCAGAAGTAATTTAGGAGACGTGTATGCTATATTTATTTATGAAGAGATACCAACACTATTTAGAAATTGGATATATCTGTAGGTATTATGTGACATTTTGAAGTGTTGAAATACACTTGAAAACATTGTACTAATGAATGAAAATCCAAATTGTCTTCTAGTTGAAGGGGCAGAGATGTGATTGAGAGACTTGTGTCCTGAGTCTGATTTGTATGGCAGGTTCTCCAATGCTGAACCTGTAGTAAAGGTAAGATTTTTCATGCTAGGTGGCTGCAATATTGAAGGAGAAGATGAAAGCTGGGATTTTGGCACCGGTGCTGGTTTTTATGTGGATGCCACTGAAGATCCTTGGAAAACAAACTATAGGATGTATTCCTACATAAAGGATGAGGTAACTTTGCTGCTGGGTTCTCCTGCTGTTGCTGGGTAAGATAAAGGGGTATGGCTCAGTCATAAGAAATTCCCACATCTTGTGTTACAAGGTTATGGTAGATTTCTATAGAGATACTTTGAGTTATCAAAGTATTTTCACTTATTGTCAGCTGAACTTTTGATACCACATTCCTCTGCAAATTGCATTCAGGGCATGATCACAGATGTCAGGCTAGAACCAGAGATGTGCCTTTGGTTTCAGTGGCATTAAAAGGCATTAGTTGGTTAGTTGTGTGCTTTTTTTCTTAAACATACTCAAGTTGCTTTAACGTTTTATTACACTCTTCTTTCCTTTACAGCTGCCTAAACTAATAAATGCCAGTTTTCCAACTGACCCTGAACGGATGTCTATTTTTGGGCATTCCATGGGAGGTCATGGAGCTCTTATTCTTGCTCTGAAGAATCCTGGAAAGTACAAAGTAAGATGAAGTATAGCTTGTATGAGGTGTACTAATGCCTATATAGATTTCTATAGATGTGACTGAAGAAAGCATAAATAGTTTCAGTTGCTGCAGTTCATTGTTACATAGTATTTTTTTCCTGTTGTCTTTCTGAACAGTCTGTATCAGCATTTGCTCCTATCTGCAACCCAATTCAGTGTCAGTGGGGGAAGAAGGCCCTTGGTGGATATCTGGGACCAGATACAAGCAAATGGGAGGTATGTGTTGCAGCTGCAGTTCTTTAGTAACAGATGAATGAGTGATCTGCAAATACATCACAGCAGGAGCCTGGAAAAAAACTCTGGAGTGCCCATGAGATAGTACTGTTGTTTTACTGCACCCCCAAGCAGAGAAGAGCATTGTTTCTGGCAGGAGTGACATGCTGGTGCCTTATGGTGCTTATGAAAATGCAATGAGGTACAAGTCTCTCATCAAATCAGCTACATTTCTCTCAGTTCTATGAAGATTTAAAAGTCTGGGCTAAGAAGAATTAGGAGCAGTGTATTTTTGTAGTAGCCTGAAGAGAGAGACTGCTGCAAACTGTTCAGACTGATGAGCCTTGTGACATTTTTCAGGGGCAGCCAGTGGGAGGCCTCCAAAAGGAGCCCGTTGGATACTTGGAAATCAGTGTATTTCAGTACAGCATTAAACTAGGCAAAGTTAGGTTTTAGCTCCAGGGCCCTAATTTTAAGCTATCAGTAGTTGTATATGAATGGCTAAGATACAAAAATGTTTGTCTGCATGGTTGCTGCATTATTTGGGCAGCCCTTCAGTATTTTCAATCTCAACTTAAACATTGCACTGTATTTCTAGAATTAAGTTAGAAGGGATTGTAGTGACTATGTACTCGGATTTCCTTGTAAATAAGCACAAGCTGCAGTTCAATCCCTGTAAATTGGATTAAAGTATGTCTGATTAAAACTTTACAGGATTGGAGAGTACTCTCTGCTTTCATAATCGTTAATAGAGTAGTTTGTGTACTTAGAAACCACCAGTTAAACTTGCTTAGACTTTATGTAATGGATTTGTTGTGAAACAAAACAAAACAACACCCCAAAACCCTGTTTTCTGTCCCCTTGTTTTGGAGCTCTTCTGCAAACCTAGTCCAGTAGATCAACAGCAATCATCAGGAACAGACTTAGAGATGTCTTTGGCACAGATATACAACCTCTGATCTCTGTATTTTGGCTTAAAATTGCCATGTAAATATGTTCAGGATCATTTGATGGCCACAGTGCTGGGCTGAGCCCAAGCTCCCATTTCCATCATAGTGTCATTTCTGGATCTGGTGGCATCCTGGAAGGATGGCTCTGATACCTTGGTGTAGGGCTTTGGATTTTGCTGTCCATTGGTGACTTCACAGCCTTAAACACTTCACTGTCTTTTTAAAGGAGTTCTTTATTTTGAGTATGTAACACATACAGCACCCCATGGGTAACATGTTCCCCATCAGAGTTATTTTTTGATATGTGTATGTTTAGAGTCTTTAATTTCTGTTTCTCAGTTGCACCAAGTTTTCTTGGTCAAATTGTCACCATAACCTTCAGGTTAAATGCCTTCCCATGAGCACAGTTGCATTACACTGGTGTTTTGATACCAAGACACCAAGTTTCTTACGCAGGACCTAGTTCCTGCACAAGGGTGTGAATTAGTACTGACTATATTGCTGTTCTTCCATTCTGTAGGGCAGCCCTGGGCTGGATGTTCTGTTTGGTCAAACTGCCAACTTGGTAATTACCTAGCTCATACAATTTGCCTTTTATAAAGCAATGGGTATTATTTATCAGTTGCCTGGAATTTCCCTAGATTTTTGCTCTTCCAGGTGCAACTTGGTGTCCTGCTCTACGCTGCCCAGGACTCTCTCTGTGCTCTTCTTTTCCTGTGGTCGATGAACTGAAACCAGTTGAACGTGTTTAACTGAATGTCATTTCTCTTTTATTTTTGCAGGCATATGATGCTACCCAGCTTGTCAAGTCCTACTCGGGCTCTTGCCTCGACATCTTGATTGACCAAGGCAAAGAGGACCAGTTCCTGTCCGCGGGCCAGTTACTGCCTGATAATTTCATCGCTGCCTGCACCGAGCAGAAAATCCCAGTAGTCTTCAGACTACAGCAGGCAAGTTGCTTCTGCAGTCCTTGGTTGGTGGATTCTTGTTTGTGATTTTTGGTTGTATGCAGCAGGCAGTGAGGAGAGTGTCTGTAAGGGGGCAGGCATGCTCCCACTGCGGGTCTGTCCCTGGCCATGTGAGGAGGAGGGTGAGAAGTGACACTTTAGCGTCGCGCTGGCCATCAAGGTACACACATCACCCGCCCGATTCAGCCGTGCTTCACCACTAGGTGCCGTCGTGCTTCCAGAGCTTGGACAGGCTGAGCCCTTCATGGGGACTCAGGCTGCCGGTGCTCGGCTGAATACACAGCATTAATCATTTTTAATGAGTATTGTAGTCACTGTACAGCCAAAGTGACAGATGGCCTTTTGCTGCATCCCTTGTCTGTGCTGTGGGTTTTGTGTTTACCATAAAACTTCGCAATTTAGTTTGCATGTGTTTGTGTAAGTTAGGGAAGGGGTGGAACTGCTTGACATCGTAGATTCATGTGAAGACCCACGTGGAGGGATTGCTCTTACCTGCAGTGCAGTGACCCAGAACAACACTGTCCTCACTGGAGTCTTTGTAAGCCACTGGCAACTTCCGCCCAGACCCAATGGGGAGCCCAGTGGTGGAGAGTGAAGGATTGTCCTCTCTGGTTTATCATAAACCTTGCACCTAAAGATAGAGTTAGTGCTGATGAAGAGGGGTCAGAGGGTGACATTGCAGCACAGTGATGGAGCAGTAACTCAGACCTGGGCTGTGTTCTCTTTATGCCCTCCCTGTGCTTTACCAGAACAGTACCTGTGAGGGCAAGTGTTCTCTCAGATTGCATCTCCCTCTGCAGCTGACCCTTGCTGTTACCCACCTCTAGCTTACAGGCCTAGATTTGGGCAGCTTAAGGTACTTTATTTAGCTTCCTGGTGCTCATCTATACTTAAGCTGTTACATATCCCTTGCCATTTTTATATATATTCCAGGTATTTCTTAAAATGGATAAAACCAGGAGAGTGATTACCTTTCCTTTAAGAGAGCTTAGTGTGATTGCTTTACCATGAACTGTATGTTCTCTGCTGATTTCTTTAATGTTCTTTTCTAGGGTTACGATCACAGCTATTTTTTCATTGCTTCATTTATTAATGACCACATCAAACACCATGCAAAATACCTCAATGCTTGAATCATTTGGATGCTGCCTGGCCAATACGAATCAAGAGATAGAGGTGAACTAAACAAAAATCATTTGCTGAAGTAATGCTTGTAAAATGGAGCTCTTCTGATTGTACTGCTAAGAAAAATAAAAGTCCCACTTAATTTGATGTGTGTGCTTTAGACTAAGTATTGGGAATGTTCTTGCATGCTTGGAAAACTCTTGATGCCATGAAGTTACATCTGCTGCATTTTGGGTAAAAATGTAAGCCAGCAGATGAGTGAGTTTCAGACCATGAGTGTGGGTGTGTATGTGGCACCTCCAGATAGCTTCTAGTGCAACTGTGCCGAGACTGTGATTAACAACAGCGTGCCCCTGCAGCTAATTAATCACTGGGGTTTACTTCATACTTTAATGGTGAAGGAAGTTGTTAGTGGCACAACTAATCAAGCTACTTAATTAATCTGAAGTGGTAGGTGTATTTTTCCTTGGCCTTGTAAATACCTTCCAAGGACCAAGTCCGGTGGAGAATGCAGACAAACGCCTGCTGTGCACAGTAGTTTACTGTCCTCTGTGTTATCAAGCAAATGATCTGGAGTATTTAATGGATGATACTTATAGAAAAGACCTCTTAAAAACCATGTGAAGGAAGCAGTCTGTAGTAAAAAGGATTTTTTTCTCCACTTGCCTTTGATTCTTAAGTGTGAAAGGCTTGTACTGTGTTTCTTAGATGTGACAGGACTGAGAAGAAACTGCTAAATAGATCTGAAAAAATCATTGCTGAAATCAAGTGTGCTTATTTTACAAAAGATGGCAGAATTTAGTCCTGACGGTTGTAGATCTAAAATAGCTCCTGGTGGTATAATCCTGCCAGCTACTTTGGACAAGAACACAGATTGTTTCAGTGAGCTGCAAGTAAACTCAGCTCTCTCATGGTTCAGCTGGACCTGAATCATTGCCCAAACCTTGACTCACTCTTGCCAGAGGAAATACTATGATAGTTGTAGGATGGGTTGCCTTTTTTAAGCAATGATGAATGCTCTCCTGTGTCTCTGACTCCTGCTAGATTCTAGGTTTACAGGGAAGCTGGTGCTGGTGCCAGCCTTAAATTATGCATTGACTTTTATCCATCTTGCATCTATTTATTTATTAAGTAAGCTCTGAAGGCTGGGAAGATACAACTGTGTGCGTTGCAAGAGTTCCCCACAAGGAAATTATTGCAGAAAGATTCTCTGCTTCCAAAATCCCCTATCA
Organism: Corvus brachyrhynchos; assembly: GCF_000691975.1. Lineage (NCBI taxonomy): Eukaryota > Metazoa > Chordata > Aves > Passeriformes > Corvidae > Corvus > Corvus brachyrhynchos. The sequence continues at coordinate 6,055,447 of NW_008238132.1, read as the reverse complement.
GATGTGAAGAAGTACAGCCCATAGAGTCACCTCTTCACAAAGGTTAAGACACTCCATTAGAGAAACTGGAATCTAGGAGAATCTGTACTTGAATGACTTCAGAAACCTGCATGGGAAAGAGAAGGCTGGATGCTGTGACCTGCTCCTTGTTTCTGCAGTCAAGGATAGAACAAAGCAGCTGAGCAGAGCCCTGGCACACTGGGTTATCCCCAGGGCTGAAGGCATTCACACAAATTACTGTGTTTACTGCTTGGATCCTATCAAGGAATCTTCAGGTTTTGTTTGCTAAAGCAGAAGCCTGCAGAACAATCTCTCCAGGAGGAGAAAAAGCTGCCCTGTAGAGAGAAGTGTAAGCAGTGAAATGAACAACTCTCATATATCAATGTGAGCAGGAGCAAACTGAAGGAGGGGTCTCCCCCCTTCTCCCTGAGCCCAAGCCCAGCCCTGGCAGCAGAGGGCAGATAATTCACTGCCACTGATGACTGGCAGGGAGGCCTTCCCAGCAGGAGCAGCAAACAAAGCTGCAGGGAGAACACTGCAGTTACCAGCGGGGTCTTAGGCCTCCTTTAGCTGCAAAATTCCTTTATTTGTATCACATCATCATCTTCTCCCATCCCCAACCCCATCATTTCCAGTGTTAAGCTCTCCAACCGCCATCTCTTTTACAAGAAATCATCAGTCACAGGGATGGGCATTAAGGGGTTTCTGCAAATAATACAGTTTAATTGTAACTACCATAAAGATTTTCTATATACGTTATGTTCACTGCGAAGGGTATTACAGATTTGCCATGCATCTTTTATTGCACATAAATATTGTACAAAGGATCATGAAGATTCTCTTTTTAGCCGTACAGGTTAAGACTGCATAAAAAAAGCTGTATTACAAAATACTTAGAGCTATTTATTTACAGCCAACTTCAAGCAAATACTGAAAGACGCTATCAGGAGAAAAACAATATTTTAATTATGAAAAAACAAGATTTGTCAAAATAATAATAATTACAAAGCTTCATGTTGCCATATATACATTGTAAAAAAATACTCAGGAAACCTGCATTTTATCCCTCAAGATGCAGAAATCAATATTCCTATTTTTATACTTGATCCTTGAATGCTTTTAAAATTTGATAAACTCTGACTTGAAAACTTACTTTCTTTACATTGCTCGAGCTTTTTGACAAAACAGATATTTGTGCAGCTCTGTAAAATATTAAAATACATTTTCATTTAGTGTTAAAGTGCACAGTACATTTTATAGGAAACAATATGCTAGCTGCCAATCAAATTACAATTTAAGTCAATGTTCCCTCTATAAAATAAATGTTTTTGCTTTGGTTGAAGTTACTGGATATTCCATGCATACTCTGTCTGTCTCACTGTCCGCGAGTCCACTTTCCTCCTCCTCACACGGTGCTGTCACTACCTCCCAGCCCGTTAGCAAGTGATGGTGTTGAAGTGTGTGGTCTGTGTCCAAACACCGTCTGAACCACGACAAACCTGCTACTGACCAGGGGTGGGGTTAGATGCAGTGCCTGTGAACGCGTGTGTGACTGCCTCGGGAGGGGGTAGTGACAAGTATGCATCACTCTGCCCAGAGGTCCTCATACAATAGCTCTCTCCACATACTCTTGCTTAAATATTTAGTCCTCCCACCCCCTTGCCTCTTTTTTTTGCCACTCTACATTTCAAGGTCCCTGCTTGTGTGCCCCCAGCCAGCTTCCCTTTTCACCACATGCAGCTACCCTGTCCTGCTTGCCCAAATCCCATCACTAGCTTCTTGTGTGAATGAAAATGGGATGTTCCAGATAGCACAAGAATCACTGTGCTGAACTTTTTGATCTAAAATGCATGATGTCTTAATAATAAATTATGTTTTTAAAAATCTCTTTGAAAAAAGGAAAGTGGTGATAAGGAGAAGAACTTTTATTTCCTATTGCTGACATGGAAGTAGAGGTCTGCTGCTGCAAATGTGCACTACAGAACATTGTGCTTAATTCTATAGAGACTTTTAGAGAGAAGCACTGTACACCCAGGCAGGTTGGATCTGGAAGATCAGGTCTTTGAGACTGCCTTTAGCAGTTTCAATCATTTTATCTCCTCTTGAAGGAATCACTGAAGAAAACAAGTTAATTTTTTGGCTACCTGGTACATCTTGTTAACATTCTTGTGCTATTTTTTACTATTTGTTCTGTAGTGCTGTAATCTTTAAAAGAAATCAAGTTACAGTGCAAAATTACATTTCAAGACACATGATCCTAATGCACATAATTCATTTTGTTGCGGCAAAAGTTAAATGTCTTGTGCATAGTAAAATAAGCAATCAAAAATATTTGTTCACATTTATTTTTCAAGTTTACATATTTCCTTTTGTTTTTTTGTTTTTTAAACATCTATATACAAATAAAATGGGTGCGCTCTCACTTTCAGCCAATTTAGTCTAGTGAGGGGAGAAGTGTTACCGGAATGTGGGAAACTCAATGGAATGCAGACAATTTTTTACCAATGTTCCACAGATTCAAGAAATAAAGAATGCCATTCCAGCTAGCTGTTCTTTTAATAGAAGCACCTATTTTGTTTGCTTTTTATCTTACATATTAGAAAATACAATTTATGGAGATCTAGAGCTACTGCACACCAAGTAGAATAAAAAATAACTAAGTATTTATATTAAAATAAAGTGTTTAACCACAAAAAAAGCAGTAATAAAATACAGTTTCCTAATTTACATTTTGCATCCAAAGGATGAATAACAACTCACTAATAAATAATATTTATATAAATATTTTATGTCTGGATATTTTTAAAAGGCAATAGCCTGAAGCAACGGCAGAAAAACCTAACATGGTAGCAGTCCGATTTATTCTCCCTTCTCGCTCCCCCCAACTGAGTACAGTGATTCTTAGTTTAATAATACAAAGGTATCTTGCTGCAAGACAGCTGTATACTCCACACGTTTTTAAGTGGCAGAGAGGTGGCTGTTTTAGTAAGTACTGTATGAAGTGAGCTATAAAAGCAGTGAAGTGCCAACTTCCTCTAGAAAATGTTTCTGTTCAGTTTCTGCTTTGTAGTTCGACACATATGTACAGTCGGAAACACGGGTTTAAAATCGTAAGAATACTCTTTGAGTACTGGTGGTGTTTTCAATGCAGTTTGAAAAGATGGGCAGTTTTTTGATTCTTTCATGGCACAGTGTAGCTGGTAACAGCAGAGAGTAGTTTCATGTGAATAAAGCTTGTTTCACTGTGGTTACGTCTAGCAATGCTTGAACTGTTATGCTCACTTTTACCAAGCCCTTTTCTTCTAGGATGTGATGTGGTAGGCAGAGCTTCTCCTAGAAGGAGACAAAAAAAGGAGTAAAAATTAGAATATTCAATCACACTGCAGAATCTCACTTCACATGATCACATTTGGAACACAAAGCCCAGCAAGCAGGAATCGCTTCCTATTTTTAATTAAAAAGAACTTCCTGTGATTTTGACAGAAAGTCTCTGATTTTGCTCCCACTACACCTAAGAGTTAGTGAGAGATCTGTTAATATTCTGGGCCCCAGAAACCAAGTTGTTCTGTGGTCATTACAGCATGTAAACAGCTAAGAGTGAGGGCCAGCAAGCACACAGCAAACTTTCATCTACAAAGCAGGATAACATGGCATTTGCCTTGTTATGACATATGTGTGAGATGGGGGATGGAAGGCTGACTTTTTAAAAAAACAAACCAAAACCACCCCATTCTCCCACTGAGCTCTAGACAGGTGCCAGGATATGCACCTTGAAAACTACATACTAGCACATACAGGGAAGTGTGTGCCATGTTGTGCATTCAATAGGCAAAGTGTTTCGTTCCCAGTATTTGCACCTTATTCGAACTACCCAGGAATCAACTTTATTCACCATAAGGACACAGCAGTCATGGCCAGGATGGAAGTCACTAGCTGTCCACAGAGGCTGTTATAGCAGAAGACAGTCAAGCAGTAAATACTGTATCTCCTACAGGGAGAGCAAGACACCCACCCATGAATAATTAGAGAAAGCCTTGTGTCATGACTGGCCCTCTCTTTAAAAAGAAGTTTTTCTTAATGTAACTGGGTATTCTTGTAAAGAAATCCATGAAATTATGAAATCAGGCAGCAGGTTTATAATAAATGGAAAAGCCAGACTACATCACATAAACCATAATTACAACTGTGAGACTCATTGCCACAACATGGAAGCCAAAAGCGTAAGTGGGATGACAAAAATATACAGATAAGAGAAAAATCCAAACAATGCTATTTAACACAAACACATGGAAACAGTGTCTGGTCCATAAAGACGTTAAGCTGTATGTCATTGCTTTAAGAATGAAAAAGGCACCATCTGTGTGATCTAACCTGTTCCTTCCCTATGCATCCATACATGACCATCAGCAGACTTGGAATACTGACTTTTTTGAAAGAGAGTGTGGTTTTGATATTCTCATTATTGAATATCTTAGTTATTCAATAAAGTTTTAACTTTTAAAACTAATGATGCATTTGAGATTCTGTTTTAATTAATTGCCTGTCTTCTACTGAATATTCTTCTTGCATCTGTAGTGTTAACTAAGTGTCCCTTATTTTATCTTTATACAATTCATGGTCCTTTTCCACACTTCCTCACATTGATTACTTCTTCAATTTAAACCTCACTGATCTCTTCAGCCGCTCTTCTCATGACACATTTTTTCAGCTCTAGTCCCTTCCTTGACTCCTGTGGACCCTTACAACTCAATATAATGGGACTGGTACACACAAGAACAATTCATAGAGTCTTTATTACATTAAGCACATATGTTTAACTGTTTTCATCTTCCATCCACTGTTGTCCAGTCCTTGCTCAGGAGACCTCCTCCAGTGGGCCACAGCTCCAGAAAAGTATCAGTATTAAACAGCTTTTCCACTGCTTCTGATGTTCATGACTTTCTTTTGTTAATGAGTATTTCCTTTAGGCATAACCATCATTTAGCTTGCTTAAATTTTTTGTGAAGTTCCTCACACCCCGCTCCAGCCTCAATGAGAGGAAAAACGGCAAAATGTACATATTAACTATTGAACCTGAAGGTAAGAGCCAAACTCCATTCATGGTCATGGCATCTGATACCAGTAACTGTAATTTATCTGTATTTTGTTTACATTTTGTATTTACTACTGAAGTCGTTTTAGTATTTATTATTTTATGTGTGAAAGATTTTTTTAAGACCCAAGAAACAACTTCAAACAGATAATTTTCAAGGAGCTTGGCTGAGTAGGTCTGCAGGAGATGGGCAACACACATTTCCCCACATGGAAGATGCTGTAATAGTCCTGCTAATGCTGGGTTACCACTTCTACTGAGTTTGTGGATTCTGATTCACATTGACCAAACTATTGTGGCAACTGCCTCCTGTTCCTGTCGGCCACCCTGCCCCTCTTGGCTGCAATTATTTGTCCAGTCAGGCCAAGGAACTACCCCCATCTTGCAGCCATTCCAGGTCATCATCCACATTTCCATTCCAAACCTACCTACCATAAACTGTTCATTTGCTGAGTTCTGCAGTTCATTCTTGGTTGTTCTTCTGACTGAAATATTGACCTGCAAGCTGTCAGAGATGGTTCCCCCCAACATTTATTCCTCTGAAAAAAAAAGTCTTTCCCAGAAAAACATATATTTTAGGATGCAAACTCCTAAACCGATACCCGATTAGCACTGGAGTAGCTACATAAGAAGGTAGATACAGTCATATCAAATAAAAGGGGAAAAAAACCCCAATATTCTTCTACTTCAAAAGGTGTGATTTCTACTAGACATTTTGCCAATCTATTGTCCTGGGAGCCAGTTCATCTAAAAATCCACAATGCTCTGATGCTGGTAATTTTTTTAAAAAATAATTATACTAATCTTATTTGAGAATACAAATCAGACACCTGGAGTGAAATGTTATTCTTTCCCCACTCTTCTACTTCTTTCCAGTGTCCTTGCACAGTAAGCTCTTGTTTCACAGATTTGGCCCTTAGCATGCCAATATTTCATTATTCTTCCATGCTACACAAAAGACATTTAATAAGAAGGCCCGATGAATCCAGTATCTGAAAACTAAGGGACTGGTATTACACAGCTGAAGGGTAGGGACTGAATCCAAAAACCCAACTCCAAGAAAACCTACCTTGCTAGATATTTATGTTTGAAAATATTCTACATTTTGCTATTGAAGTCAGATTTGCTTAAACTACTGCAGTTAAGGATACTTGCTTAAGAAAAATTTAAATTCCAAACTCACTGTTTTTGTGGCACCTTGTAGCACTCACTGAGCTACTCTGTCATGCTCTCTTGCTAGGATTTTGGCAGTTGTTTATAAGCACATTTGCACTAAAAGCGTAAGGGAATGCATGCCCCATTTCACATAAAAACCCCATTCAACATGATTTTTTTTATGTTTTTAAAGGCAAGCATTATTTAATTATTTTAAATACAGCATAGTAACTTAGTTTGTATAAAGCAACCTCTCTCCACCTGCTGTATTTACAAGATGCATACTCCAATCAGGAAAGCTGTTCTAGGAGGTCTGTAAAAAAACAGGATCATACAACTGTGTTGTAGGAGTGAAAAGTTTCCCAGCATGTAACTTTTTTATACATCATCCTATGTTAGTGCTCAAAACATATACACTTGACAGCCTTCTCTTATGAAGCAGGTGGAACTTGGCTAATATGTTATAATTCTGCAGCTAAACACATGGCTACAATGAACTTTCCAAACTTGACAATGAGACCGGTGCCATCTCCTAAAAATGACAAACTTCTCTAAATGTGTCACAAATCAATTCTGGTATGTAAGCCCTAAACACTATCTTAATAGCTTTGTAAATAGCTTTCATCAACCCTATCTCACATACTTTTTAAACTGGAGTTTTAGAGCCACATATTTACTTCTCAGACTAGGAAAAGTCAAATCCTGCCAAGGATGGAATCCAAAGCACAAACAACAGCTTTCCATAACAGCAGTTACATCCCAGGTGTCTCCCTACTTAGGTTCAGCCACCATCCCTGCTTTCCCATGCTCTGCCTCATTCCCTCACCAGCTACAGCTGCCCTCTGGAAACCACTGACAGCAGAACTGTGAAGCTGCAGGCCATGAAGATTTCAAACCTTTTGAATCCTGTCATTTTGAAGCAAATGCCTGACCAACCAAGAGGAGAACTTGCCCCTGACTCTGAGGAGACTCAACCTCACGCATTTAATAATTCTCTGCACATTTAATAAAGTTTCTGTCCCTTTTAAAATAGATTCAAAAGCATAACACTTCTTACAAAAGTGTGAATTCTCTTTAAAAACACCCCTGTTGAAACCATCATTGAACAAACTCCAAAAGAACAGACAGAAGAACTGGCTACTAATTCTACAGACCAGCCTAAAACAATTGTGGGGGGAAGGGCTGCCACTCCACTCATAGCAGCACCAATCTCTCTATTCTCTATCTACTACAAAAATGAAGATGCAATATATTTTTATTGTCTTTTTTCTCTCTAAGAACACAAACAAAGGAACTTAATTACTTATTGCAAGCAAACCACCTTCTACAGACACACAGCCATTTTGAATGGATAATGTTTTCAAACTCATCACGAAGCAAAAGAACTAACTCCTCCCGAAGGAAAAACTATTAAGAAGTGCACAAAAAGGAGGCAGCAGCAGGAGGCTGAATCACAAAGCAGCACAAAGAGACAGCACAACAGGTGTACCCACGAATGTGCACATGTGCATGTGCTTGCCAGAGCAAGTTTCTAATCCTGGAACAAAATGTCTAATTTAGAATAGAAGAAAGCCAGGAATACACAATGACACTAATCCCTCAAGAATACGTGACACACTTCACATACATATCTATTTTCTTTGACACCGGATGACTTCAAAATCAAGACAACTGTTTAAATTATTTTATGGGAGGGCAAGCAGCTTGGCAATTCAGATACAGTAAGCAATTCTATAAAAGCCATTTCTGCCATAATATCAGATTGGTAAGTGGTAAAATGACCACATCATGATAAGAGCAGGGCCCAACTGTCTGTATTTGCTAGTAAAAATACAGAGAAATGGAATTCTACAATTTGGCAAGAGCCTTTCTCTTTCTTCCTTGTATTAGTAGAATATGAGATTTTAGATCCACAGGGGAAAAATATTAATATAACAATGAATACTGGAATCGGCAAGATTTTAGATCCACAGGGGAAAAATATTAATATATAACAATGAATACTGGAATCGGCAGTTTATCAAAGCACAAATTAAAAACCTAAGTCCATGTAATGCCCATCATTTCATTTTGAAGCCAACTATTTTGAAGTGGGAAGTCACTAAAAGAAACTTCAGGGCGTTATACTTAAGCAAACTTTTGTGTCCAATATACTCAACCTTTACATTTTGTTAGGTGAAGGCTGGTTTTCTTCCTAAAGAGTTGGAAAAAAAAGCTATAGCAAATATTTACTTTTCCATATAACTAAGGCAATTTAAAATTGCGTCCTTTTATTTTTTTTCCTTTTCCACTATTATTGTTGATGTTTGTATATGCCCAGATGCCCTGACTTACCTTTTCAAGTACAAATGAAAAGAGGTATAAAAAAGCACAGTAATTCAGGCTGCACTGCAGCTGCAAAATTATCTATTTGGAGTTATAGCCAGTTAGACATCTAGATATGTGCATCTTCTGAACATTCAATAAATTGGAAATATTTGCAAAACTGTAATTGCTGATAGTGGGCTTTGTTTCTCCAATAAATTATGACCTTGAGCCATACAACGTAAAAGTAGACAACATATTTTACAAAATCCCTCACAGTTTTATTCTAAAATGCTTAGAAAACGGTGACCTGAAACTGCAAGGAACAAAAATCTTAATAAAGACAAGACACACATGAAACAGTAAGAGAAAACATATACTTACAAGGGAAATACCAATTATACCATAAACTTATATATTAAATTCAGAGAAAGTGATGAATGTTTTGTATCATCAAAGCAGAATAGGTAATTACCTTACAGTATTTTTCTACTGCTCCTTCTGCATAATGCAGCTTATGTTCTAGAAACAAAGGAAATGGCAAAGGTTCTCAAAACCAACTGTACCATTTTTTTCTCAACCTGCATGTATGACTGGGTTTTTTTGTAACAGGAGTAAAATTTTTGTGAAAAACAATGACATGGCAATATTTTGGTAACTTATTAATGCATATTGAGTAGGAACATGTATTGAATATTTGCTCAGATCTAATTCAGTCCCCATTCACATAAAGTTCAACTTTCAGAACATTTATTAGGAGCACAATGGGATCTATACACAGCTTTCAGCTGTAAAAACTTGTTAATATACAAGAGGCATTTGAAGGACTACTACACTGCATTACACTGCACTTGAAAATACTTCTTTTTTCTGGACCAAGGAAAAAGAAAGCCAAATCCTCACATCAAAATGGCACTTGTGATCCAGTGCAAACACATTTTGCCTGCAAGTATGTCCACTACAAGCTGTATTTATTATTTTATTGCAGTATAGATGAGATGACCTCCACAGGACATAAGAGTAATTAATATGATGGGCACAGTACAGATTGGAAACCAATTTATTAAGAAATCATGGTTTGAAAATCTCTGCTGGTCACTGCAATGGAAAAAAAAATGAATGGGAAAAGAAGCAGAGGAGCAATTACAGCTAACGTTATTAATGAATATAGGGGTGAACTACAGTGCACCTTTTTTTTAAACTCAAGGAGATCAACTTGATTATGTAACTGGCTATGAGCAGTGTACCAATTATATCTAACTGGATGCCTCAATATTGGCATGTCCTCAAAGGTGAGGAACCACCAAAGAGTTGAACTGTTTGTTTCACAAGTACTAAAGCTGCAGAACAGCAGCATAGAAACAGGACTCCGCATTTAGCAAAGAACCCATTAGAGTAGATTAATGATGTTTTAGTTTCCAGCTCCCCATTTAGTGGAAAAATTACTGACTTAAGAGATGGAAAGACAGATATTTTTCATATTTGCATTACGTTTGAAATGTATTTTGAGAAACTTTATTATAGCCACATTTAGAAAATGAAGGGTAATTTCACTATTTCTTTCCCTGTAAGATTTATAGATATTTGGAAATGTTATCAGTAACAACTCCCAAAAAATACCAAACTGGATAAGCTTCGTGTATGGTAGCACAGCTGTGCTTGTTATGAACCAAATATGTTTGTTGTTTTTCACCATCTGTTTCAAGATGGCTTCACCATCTCTAACTACCAGAAACTGCACATAATGTTACACTTTAAATACCAGATATTGTCATAGCTGAGAATACACATGGTCCCTAAGTAACAACTCTGTTTGCATGGTAAGCATATACAAAGTTAGGACTTTGGCCAAGTTCAGGAGTTAAGTGTCACTGTGACTGGGGGACGTTCACTTGGGTCTACACTGGCCCAACAGTAGTTCACTTTCCAGCCCAGCGTCTACTCTGATAAAACATTCAAAACCACTGAAGGTGTGAACTTCCATTTCTGAACACTGAAAATGCAAAACACACTGAGTACTCCTCTTACCTCCCTCCAAACTATTCAATACAGTGGATAACCAGATGTGATATTAGACAATGAGACAGACATGTACTATAGGATGGTAGCAAAACCTTTCTCCACATAATTTTCTAATTTCAAAAGATGTACTCATACATGTAGTTCAGTACTATATAAGCAGGGCACAACACCAAGCATCAACAGGAGACCTGTTTACCACTTATGGGAGCAATAGTAAAATCTCAGCCCCACAGAAGACATCACTTTTGTCTCAAATGCCTACACTGGAGTATAGAGAAACACATAATTAGTAGATTCTGAACTGATTCAAGCCCTATGTCACTAAGTTTCATCAGAAAAGCAAAATAATTAGGGTAAGACAACTAAAATCAAAACAAAGATCTCCTCAAAGTGGAAGCTTAAATGTCAAGCTGTGACTGAGTAAACAAGTGCCTGGTGTTGGAATTGCTGAAACTAGGCACACAGTTAGAAGACAGGACTGTACAGGATGAGGACACAAGTCTATAGCTACCTATCAAATAAAGAGCTTTGAAGCACTCACTGAACTCTTGCCTGGTCACAGATGACACTCTTTACAATAAAGTTGTTGTATGTATGCACTGGAAGCTGCTAGACACCAAACCCTTAAAAAATTTTGATTTATCCATCATCTGAAATTAATTTTTCCATCCTAAAATATGTATCTAATGATACATTTACTACTTTTTATCTATATCTGTCTATAGCTATCTATATATTTATCTATCTTTATATTTATATATGTATCTATATATTTAAGCCACAGAAACTAGGAATAGAACTGCATTTAAAAGTTTTAAAATAAAATTTTACAAGTATTTGTGGAGTGGGGATATTTATAGGGCAGCATTAAATCACAACTGTATGGCCAGAACAATCAGTAACATATAAATTCTTATCCTAGTTATACTCTAAAAGTCTATATTTTATATAGACTATAAAGCTGATTTTACCATACACTAGACAGGGAGAAATGAATGCATGTATTTCCAAGACACAAAACTGAGGTCCTTTGGTTAGCTAGCCTGAGACTGAGTTACAAATTTAGGCAACAGCATCTAGGCCAATATTGAAACACCAATATAGGTTTATATTTTTCAATCAATTTTCATTTGTATATTTCATGTCAATAAGGAGAAAACCCCAAAATTGTCTTAAGTTTTAGAGTAGATGAACAGAACACAAAACTGGAAGGGAAATGGAGGTCATCTGCAGGCAGCAACAGTCATCAGCCCAGCAGTCTAACCATAGGCAAGAGTTCAAACATAACCAAAATAGCCCCTGGCTAATGTATGTCTAAGCTGTTCTCTAAAACCTCCTAGGATGGAAAAGCTAGAGTCTTCCCAGAGGATCTGTTTTCCTAGCTACACTTTCTTTGCTCAGTTGGTTACACAAACAAACGAACAGTATCTGCATTTTCACAGGTGATGAAACAGAGAAGATAATGACGTGACTTGATTGACGCCACACAGAAGAATGGCAGGTACAGGAATTTAACAGCTTATTCCCAAACTGTCTCACTGTACCGCATGATCTTCATCCTGAAACATTCTAAAGTCTCTTGGATTCTATGGCTTGCTCACACCCACTGCTAATTTACAGTCACCTCTGGGTGTAGTGTAGCAAGTGTTCAAAGGGCATCAACACTGTTTTGTGTGACAGAAGAGAAAGATTATTCTACCATAGGAAAACATAACTACTCCAGCATGGAATTTAATCAGAACAGTAGAGACGAACAATAAGCTTTAAAGTTACAGTACTCTTGTTAATATATAAGAATTAAAAAATAACAGTAATTTGAAAGATAGTATTTTCTGAGTGAGTGCCAAATATCTCTGCACATATTGTGTTAAGAGCACTTAGAGAACTATCTCCTGCTGGAAGTGCCATCTGAAGCTGCTTCAGTATCTGCAGCATTCCTGGATTTTCACAAAAAGTAAGAAACTCATTTCTGTTTTGCTTGTAATACACATCTAGCCTACACCCAAAAGTGGAATAAGAGGAGCTTCACTGCTTTAACACATTTAGTGAGTAGTCTAGTCAACATGAAAGAAAAACTACAAATAAAGAGGTACATGAGTTCTTAAACTAGAGCTGGAGGGGATAGAAGACATGGAACTTGCCTTCAAGATGCTAGTCCTCTCTCCTATTTCAAGATATTAATAAAGATATTACAAGGAAGGGAAGCAAGGGAAAGGGAGAAGTTTGTAAGGCAAAGGAAGGAAATTAAGTACCTGTAATTTGTCAGAGACAAAGCAGAAAGTTTGTGTGCACATGCGAACAGGTTATGCTGTTAGCAAATTCCAGTGATAAGTTATATACATCAAGATTATAAAAAGTATATGGAAAAGACAAAAGCCTATTAGATCCCAGGAGCGAAAAGCAGAAGTTGATTGTGGGGGTTTCTCCCCGAGGGCGAGCAGAGTGTCAACAGTCTTTCGAATGTGACGAATATCCGACTGCAGGATGTCATACGGAGAGCAGAGGTCAGCCTATCCCGAAGGGCAGCCATTAGAACAGAAAAAGAGTGCAAAAAATTAAAAATACAAAAATAGAAAGATATTGATAAATAAATTATCACAATATTCTAGCATAAACACGTAGGAATAGTTTCTTGCTAGTCTTGCCTTAGTCACTAGACATCCCAGCTTTCTTTTATTTCCTCTAAAATACTGAAGCTATCATATAACATCAGACTGTTAAGATAGAAGTGCTCAGGCCTTCTAATCCTTCCAAAATTATGCCCAAGTTCACAAGGTGAGGAAGCGCGTGTGATCCGCTCATTCCAATGAGGTCTGCACACCTTCGTTCATCTGGACCTTATTCAAATGCTTACATGGAAGCAGCTGAAAAAACTAACTTATAAAATAGCAAACAGTGGGTTAGAAAGCTGTTAAAAGCACAGGCAGCAGCAATATGAAGTCTCAAGAAAAAGTATTTACAGAAAGCATTAGAAGTACGCAAAATTCTCTACTATAATAATCTATAACTTGGTATTCAAATATCACCTCAAATGATACCCTGGGATAGAAACTTAAAAAGTCAATGTAGCACTAACTATACTAAATTTTAATAAAGTTTCTAAACTGAAGACTTGGACACTAAATTCCTTACGTAGCATTTTTAAAATTATTAGCAGGTTAGATTCCCATACCATTTTTGGAAAGTATCAATAACCATGTGGCAACTTACTCTAGACTGGCTATACAATATGAAGCGTAATATGTAATAATATCAGTATGTTCACACGATATTTAGCATTAAAATCAAACCAAGCAACACTAGTACTTTCAAAATGCAATCTAAGATACACCATTTTACATTGCAAATAAGGCCTTACTGAGATAAGGAATACTTACTGAACAAAATTACATGCAGTAAGAGTTTGAGAGGACACTGTTCCTGTGGAAGCTTTTCAGTCTCACTTCCTCAATGAACTGACAGTATACCAAATAAACTAAGACATGAAAGTTCAATGTCTGTTTTCTGTTAGTGCAAAGTTTCAAGGTCCAGTTTGAAATAAATTAATCTTTAAAATATTTAAAATATCTTTCTATCCTGAAAAGTGGCTAGTGAAACTGGAAGTCAAAACTGTCATTCATACACAAATTAAGAAGTGACATTTTTTTTTTTTTTTTTTTTTGCTTACCATGACTGGTTCTAGCTTTTCCAGGAGTCAAAAGCTGCAAAATTTTGTTACTTAGGCCACCAGATAGAGCAGGGAACCAACCTGCCTAGCAACAACACTTTTTGCTGTGATATTTCATAATTTTTTTTACTCAAAACTCTAATGTAATAATAAAGTTCAATGCAATTCTGTCATTTTTTTAGAGTATGAAAACTCAGAGACAGCACAAAACATGCTGATTTTGTTTAAAAATGGGATAGAATTAGTACTGTATTCTACACCTACATCCACAAGCTGCTTACCAGAGAAAGAAGTTTTAGTTCAAACTATTCATGACTACCAACTACATAATATATTGCATTTTTACCAGACACCAATAAACCCAGTAAATGCTGGATTCATTTTGGAACAACATATAAGACTCAATTCCTACTTATTGAAAATACATACCAAAGTAAATATCTAAGATACATTCAACTTGTATTTTAAAAAGAAAATTCCAGAACTTTATAATAAGGACTTTTTAAAATTTTTGTCCAAAAACCCCCCAAAACAATGCCAATAGTCCCTACTGCAGTCAAATGGAGAAGGGAGTAATTTCAGAGTTTAGAGACTGAGAGCTGGTAATAGGTTGACTTCTTACAGATACTGATGAAGTTGCTAACCCAAGATTAACATCCTAAGCAGCATAAGGAGAAGCCAAAGCGTACAAAAACAGCCAACACATGCAGAAGAAATTTCCTATAAAAACTGCCAGGCTGTGTTTTAGTTAAATTCAATGAAACTTGGGGAAGCCTCAGGAATGTCTGACTATTTTTGTGTGTTCTGTGACAATGGATAATTTGGTGTTATATTCACGCGTTATAATGTAAAATGTTTATATTTTATGTATTTTAAACTTCTGTAATGTAACTGTAGATGAAAAATATCTAGCTCTTCTGTAATGGTAGAAGTATTTCCACTTATTGCACTGATATTGTGCAATAAAATACAAAACTAAACCATGACATCATGAAGTAGTGAAAAAACACATGACCCCCACACAAAGTCTCAAAGATAACCACCCATCCACTCATCTATGACAAACACTGCCCCTCTCATTTAGGGGACTGAAATTATTGCTAGTAAGAACTACAAAGATACATCTATTTAATCGTTATATTTATGGACTGATATTTTATGTCTATGAAGCTATATGATTAAATCATACAGCTGTCAATCATGCACACAGAATAAACACAGTAAGACAGAAACAGGACAGCAAAAGCATAGCCAGCTGTTTGTGTGCACAAACCACCCTCATTCTGCATGCCCCTGCAGTGACAGAAGACACACAGCATTTCAGAACTGACCTCCTCAGATTTAGACTCTGATAGAAAAAGTCAAGAGTAAGTTTGCAGAAGTGCATTAAAGAAGGAAATCTGTAGTGCATATGGACTATACTCAAAACACAAATGAGAAGAACCTCAGAACTCTGCTTTCAGGATTAAGAGTGTATTGAACCACTTAACTCCATACCATAGGGCAGTGTCCATTATCAAGTCCAGAAGGAAAAGGTGGAGAAAGGAGTCGTACCTGATAAAACTTACTGCGACTTCATAGATGTCTCATGATGAAACTATGGAGAAGTAACTGATTATGTGATCAGAAAACAAGCATAATGATAATATACCTTGCATTAAACTAAAAAACATGATTACCAGTTGAACAACTAACAGGTGGATGGATAGAAGGTAGAACACTTTACAGTCACTGCTTGGCTGCCTCCTTTACTTTGTTTTGCTGCTTTTAGAATACAAAAGCCTCCTGTTTTGTTTTTCTTCATTACTGTTTTTCTTAATCTGCAATTCCTACACTAACACAAATCACACTGATTTTTAGAATAATTCTGTCTGACATTGCCACTTAGTAGACCTCGCTATCAGAGGAGAGGCTGAAACACAGTAATAGGTCCCATCTGCAGGGCTCGAAAGTCACTCAGAAGTGGCACAGCTGAACCTTTCACAGTCTGCATCTTCATACAATGACTGGAGGTCCAAAAAGCCATTTCTTATCATCACGCTCTTTTCCACTCAGTATGTTTACACCATGTAAATGACTGAAAATTTAAGAGATATGGCAGAATTCTCTCATTCCCACCCAAGATATAATTTGTCCCACTAAATCATGCTGCGTTACTACTGATGTGCTGGAACACAGATGCTTGGTAAACCTGCTGGACCATTTGGCTGTGAGAGATTTAATTTTATCACTACCTTTTATCAATAGAAATTACCATTCCAGTACTAATCACGGTAACTTCAGTCTATCTTGTTTTTAAGCTGAAGATCAACAAGGCATGTTATATGGGGAAACTCTTTCTTTTGTTTTTAAAAAAATAATCTTATTTTGCTGACCTGACCCCATAAAGGGTCAAAAGATGCTCAAGTGCCTAAACTGTTAAGATACTACATTAGTGTAAGATGTGTATCCTAAAAATTCATTCATGTCTTGGTGAAAAGCTAATTTCACAGACATTGAAAAGACTTCATTTTCTTTTTCAATAAATTCTTAAAATATCCTACTTCTGATACACGTTATTTGTTCATAACTAAGAACCAGAAAAAATGCAGACCAAAACTTGTAACTTTTGTCTTTCTAACACATTGCATATACAGCTTTGGTTTGGTCTAAATCTTACTTGTAGTAAAGTATCACTCAACCCACCACAAATCATTATTTTTAACTTTTGAAAGGAATATTTGTTAACACTACTGAAAGCACATAATACTGTGTAATATGGATTACCAGGAATAACAGCTACCAAGAATAAAAGCTCAAGTTTAATTAATTTATTAATTTGCAGGTTAAAATGGGAAAGTCTATTTCTTTGCTTCTAGTATGAATACTGACGTGGCAATGACAAGCTGAAGAGATCTGCATGAACATTGTTGCCTTTGTATATATTGTTACTGGTTTTATGAAACACCAGTTGTAAACAAAATACTTCCATAACTTCACATACAAGGTAATCTAATGATGATTCACTCTTCTGATAATTTTTAATATCTCTGAGATGAGATGTCACTACGAAGAATAAAACTGCGCTAGAACCATTACATTTGACACTTTGGGGGCCACACTTCCATGCAAAAGAGAAATAAAAAAAAAACAGTTTTATTTTTCAAACCCACCAAGTATGAGAGGGTGGGTGCAATATAGAGGAACTGAGTAAGCAGTAAGGGTGGTATTATTTGTGGGTTCATGTGACATTAACAATGTAAGTCCAGTGAATGGCACCATCCAAGTACTGCATGTCACTGAGAAATGCAGCTGGATCTCAGCCCTACTTGTCACACATCTACTGCCATGTGCTTATTCAATCTGTATCAGCCAAAAAGTAGGAATGTTTGTCACTGTCACTACTATAGAAGAAATCAGGTAATTTGATGGGTTTCAGTTAACAATGTAAAATAAAGTATTCTTTTGCAATTTTCTAAGAGACAAAGATTGCACCTTTTTGTCATACAGCTCCTGAGGGGCACAGCAGACATTTTCTGAATCTTCACGCTTTCAGATACTTACCTGACAACATTCCTTTCTCACATCAAAAAACAAGTTGATTTGTCTCAAAAAGTGATCTACAAGGTTCTCTGATAAGGTGCGACAGCGAAGCTTAGTGGCAAAACTGGACACAACTTGATTGTCCTATGATTCTCACACTTTCGACAGTCTCCTGGTGCAGCCAGAGCCCTGCTATTCAGTTTCATATTAAGGGTCAGAGTTCAAACTTCCCTTTTATATATGATCCAGCACGTTCCTTCTGCATGCAATAAGGAGCATCGCGTGGCTGTTAACAGAAAGCGATTTCAATGTGTCCCCCATTGTGTTGGAATTCTCACCTGGCAGCTAATGGCTTTCAGAGTCATCTACATACCACGTCATTATAAGGAGACACTGATGTTCCTGAGTTCTGTATTTGTGATTCTTTGGTCAAGATGCCAGCTTCTGATACTCAGTGTGACACATTCAGATACCAGCTGCATTGTTCTACATTTGTATGAAGTTTCCCAGGATCATTCTGGGAATGTAATTTTGGTCCAAGAATTGAATGCTAAAAACCACAGAAGTAAGAGACCATGCACATCAGCACAACACAGCAATTACTTAGCTATTTTCTTGTTTTCATTTTACATGACTAAACAGGATATTATTTCAAACCTGTGGAGTTCAGGAAACAGCACATACTCTATTCCTTAAATAACTGAAAACAAACCAACACGAATTATGACCATTTAAAATCCTTTTCAAACCCATGCAGCAGAATTTCAAGTTAATTCTCAGGAACTAGACATGGGCGTAAGTACCAGAGAAAAGCCCAATACGTACGGGTATAAAGACCCAAAAGTAGAACCTATCGCTTTCCCAAATAAGGTGCTTGTTTTAAAAAAGAAGTCATCATTCACTACACTCCTTTTCCTGGTTTCTCCAGAGATAGTTAGGCACTGCACAACCCATCAATCTGAAGCAGCATGAGCACACCATCTGTAGTTCTTTAAAAACTTTGACAGCTGACTGTCATACTCACTATTACACAATTTTGCATTCCTAATCCATGTCCCTGCAACACACAGTGAAGTTCTAGCATCTACCAGCTACTTCCACAACATGATGTGTTTTCACAAAATATAGCAAACATATACATTTGCAAATTACCTACAGCTAATCAAACAGAATTTCCTCAGAGTACTTAAAACCTATTGTAAGATTACAATTGTAAGCAATTAATTTAATGTTTAAGTGAATGGGTTTTTTCCTTAAAGAGAAGTTAATGGCTTATTTAGATACATAAAGATGGTTAGTTTACAAATCAGACTGGTAAGATGTGGCTTTGTGCCCAAGCCTCCATGCAACTCTTCAACAGATAAACTTGAACAAATTTTTAAAAAATCCTAAAGAATTCAACACTAATTTCAATGAAAGGATTAAAAAGGAGGGGTAATAAATACATATATATGGAAATGCCTATTCACAAAATACAGAAAAATTTATTTCTCCAGAGAGTTTACTTATAGAAACCCAAAATTAAAAAGAAGGAAAGATTTCTGAAAGATGTCATAACAGCAATGAAAACAGCACTTGGCCTTTTCTTTCCCAATAGGCTACAGCCAGGAAAACCTGACTTGTATTCTATTCACTGATAATTTATGATGCATCAGAAGAATTTTGGGGGAGCTTAACAAATACTCCATGTCTATAAGTCCACAACAATGAGATTTTGATCTTCTCCAAAGTGAAATTTTACCTTTAATATGAAATTGTTGTAACGTTAGAAATTACATAACTACAAGAACTAAATGAACCATTACAACTTAAGAGACCCAGTCATTACACTGAACTGTCAAGTTAAATTTATGATGAACCATTCACTGAAACTGTAAGAAAGTCTCCCCCTCAAAATTCCTACAAATAGCAAAAATGATCTGTCACTTTTGCTGTCCTCCAAATCAAATGCTAAAATATAGCTAAAACAAAGAATTCAAATTG
>NW_008238132.1:6020057-6035689 GCF_000691975.1 Corvus brachyrhynchos | reverse complement strand
CTCTTTCCCAATGTGAAATCTTTGCATTACCATCTGCTCCCCAAGGGGATGGTGGTGGAAATCACACAAAATATCTTTGCATTTCAGCATTCTTGAAACAGAAAAAAAGAACTCAGCCTTCATTATACTGTCATATGCAGGCACCAGTGAAAATACATAATGCAATTTTCCTGTGTTCAGTTTAAAATGACCTTATATAACACTTTACCTTCTTTTGAGGGTCACATATTTGAAATTTAACTTTTAAATACTTTTAAAAACTTTTTTTAAATTGAACTTAATAGGTTCTTCTACACCATAAGGGAGTCTTTGAAATAATCCCAATGCAACTCCAGTATTCATTACATTAGTTATGAAGATGAGAATAAATTACATGATGAGCGATACCATTCTTAAATGAAATGCAGAAAACACCAAGCACTGCAATTTCCTTGTTTCCAACTCCTGAAACAGTTACACCTACATTACAGAATCTTACACATATGTACTTTCCATACTTGACACACAATGCTTTTCTTCAAATCACGGCAGAAATGTTTCAGTACAAGAGATGAGCCTGTTATTAGTCACCAATGCATAGAGTACTTAAAATTGTAAAAAAAGGAAATATTGAAAAAAAAAAAAAGAAAAATTAAAAAGAATGAAGTTCATATTCTAAAAGCATGAGGTAAAAATGCAGTTATGTTGTGCAATGAAAAAAATTAGCAAGCTTTTGGCTACTTACATAATATATTATCATAATTCCTTATTTATTTTCCATGGCAAAGATAAGGAGATATTAGCGATAATACTGAATTACTCCTTTAAGACAAAACTTGCAAGTTTTAAGTGCTATGAAATAAGCCATTTAAATGCACTGAAGTAATATTAAACAACATTATTTAGATAAATTTTTAAATTTTGTGTCCTTATTGCTAAAAACCTGTAGTTGATAAAGTTATCCTTCAGCTTTCACGTAATTAATGTGTTTTCATTTTTGAACATCTAGAAATGACAGACTTAATTAAATTACCTCTGGTATCCCCAGTTTTCTACATGCATCCAGAAAGTTTTCCACATTTCTCCTGCATTTGGCCATACTAAGTTTAGGCTGTAAAACAAACAAACAGAAAAATAGTCTATGGCAAAAGAAGTCAAAAACATTCATCTGGTCAATTCACCCATTGCATTATTCTTGTACTGATACACCATTTCCATATTTCTCCTGATAACAATGCATAAAATTCTGTTCAACTTTTTCTTTCTACTGCTCTAAAAACATCTTGCCTACAAATAAAAACTGAGTACACACATTGTGGATGCCATGTGCTTTTACTTATCTCTTAAAGTCACCATCTCATTTAGATCTCCATTTGTTCACAACCAGCTTATGAGGTTCTAAAACCTGCCTATTACAAAGATTTGTAACAAACAGCATTGATTTTTTGGACAGCAAATTAACTGATGAAGGATTTTAACATACATCATGGAGAACACACTTAACTGTAATTAACAGGCTCACTCCTTTTAAATTTTTTATGTACTCACAAATTTATAGTAACTATATCCAATATTAATATCTCTGAAGAATAAATGTCCTATTACTTTAGAATCTCAAATACTTCAATAATTTGTCTTGCTCAGGACTATTCACCAGGTACTTACAGAAGTATCATATTACTAAAAAGAAAAATCAAAACTCCTCGCTATTTTAGTTTCTCAATATCAGATGTGAAACAATGGTAATTCCTGAATATTCACTTAAACCAAGAATTTACTATAGTAGCAAGGAATTCAAAGAACTAATTTTCTAGGCTAAAATAATTTGAAGGCTGTTTCAAGGAAGAGAACATCAATATAAAGTACAAACAAAATGAAAGTAAATTAAAATATGTGCTATTTGTTACAGAAGACACCACAAGATACTTATTTCAAAAAATCAGCATGAGAAGTTTTTACCCCAGAAATTCAAGCTTGCATATTTTGACAATGTCATATTTTTACCAAAGATAGAAATTATTTTAAATCAAGGAACAGCAAAAGAAATTCCACTAGACCATCTGAGAAAGTATCTTTTTCTTAAATCTGTCTTCTTGGAAGTTTTTACAGATTGCCTCCAAAATCCACATGGTATTCTCAGAATTGAGTATCAGGGTGTACATGGCAAATTTTTACCAACATGCACATTAAAAAGAAAAAAGGCAAATAGTCTGAAAACACACAAAACCTCTTCAGAACCAGACTGTTACCAGAAATCTAAAAGAATGATCTATTCAAGGAATAGACATAAACAGAGAAAACACAATGGTGCCCTTCTTAGGTTTCAAGAAGTGCACCCAGAGTTTACACCGATTTTATGTCCTGAAATCTTCAGGTCTTTAAATTTAGGCAAGACAATATTAAATCACTACAGTGCAAGTTTCTGTTCTGTCTGCAGGTAAAAGGAATCACCTCTACATTTAACTCGACAGGACAAATATGCTAGTAAGTGTTTTAAGTGCTTTAGTAACATGACATCTGCTAAGCCAGACACTGCTGAAGCCAACCTCACATTTTTTTCAATCAACAAAGGAGGGGCTAGTTTTATTTTTTAAAGTTGTACTAGAATAAAAACTTGTAATCAAAGAATTTCATACTGTTCTGAACAAAACTGCCATTATGAAAATATCTGATCTTGTTGCTAGATCAGGGAAAGGCAGGATAACTTTATTCATTCACAGATGTGTTTGTATAAAAATGTATACATACACGATATATATGTATATATCATATATAAAAACTAATGAACATTTGAATTTGCAGTAATATAAATGTTGCCCTTAACAGCAAAGATCCTTCATTTAACAGCAACACAGTTTTTGTACCCAAATATTATTTGGCAATAAAACGGTAATCAATACAACATTTCAGTGCAGCAAGCAACATGCAACTTACTACTGCTGGTGAGGGTACATGAATACTTCCGACAGAGCGAGGGCGAACATGATTTACTAAATGGCACAAAACAACACCATCCATCAGAGCCGAGCCCAGGTCTTCAGGTAAACAAATCTTTAGTCTTGTTTCTATGTTCTGCAAAGGAAGAATGCATGCACACTTTGATATAGAAATGGATGAAGGGGAAAAAAAGGGAAAAAATACCCTCATCTCCTACACTGTAGAGACATAGCCAGTGTTGGAGTATTTATTACAAAGAAACACAATTCCTTTATATAACTAATTCTTTAGAAACTAAACCACAACCTCCTTTATGCTGTTACTAGACTACATAAACTTCTTTAAAAGAACTCAACACCGCAATGTTGCTGCCACAATAGGCATCTGTTTTTATATATAGCCATATAAAACCTCATCTGCATGCAATTAGTCATGTGACTGAACTACATGTGGCTCCTTCCTTTCATCATTTCCCCAAGTCTCCTACCTATCAGTCTTAAATTTTCTTTATCAGCAGCACACTGAAACAGAACTACGTCGTGTTAATGATTGTACAAGCAGAGAACAAAAGGTAATCTGTCCCTAGTAGCCTAAAAATTACTCAGGAAGCATTAGAGTGATCAGAAAAATAGGTAAGGGAAGGCAAAACATTCAGATGTAAAAAAGAAATTCTGGATACCTGTTAAGAAAAAGAATCTCAATGAACAGAATTTGATATTGCAAAATAAAATACTTTTGAAAATACTTAAGAATTAAAAAAAAAAACCCCAATCCCAATATATTGTTATATATGATGAGTTTCCTGAATTGTGTTCCAATCTTTAAAACATTCCAACTCTACACTCAGAGATAATTACTCCCATTATCTTTAAATAGATGTTGCTTATTCCTAGTTGAACCTCTTAATGACATTACTCTCTATTAATACGTTACCTCAACCTATACTGGTTGAATATTAATATCTATGAATAGGTAATTCTTTTTAGAATAAAAGAAGAAGGTTGGAAGAGATTTTTGAAGGTCACAGTTTAACAAATCTGAAGTGACACCAGAGCCCTGGTTAGTTAAGTTTTGGATATCTGCAAGGACAGAGAGCCCTAAAATCTCCAAGCAACTTTATTCAGTGTTTCACTGCCCTTATGGCAAAGAGTTTTCTCCTTGTAAGTACTTGAAAGGTCTTTCTCTGCAACTTGTGCCACTGTCTTTCATGGGTTCACCGTTAATCTTTGAAAAGCCTGACTTTACCTTCTCTTTTACTACCCTTCAGGCAGCTGAGGACAGTCATATGATGTTCTCAGTACTCTAAAGCAAGAAATCCAATCTAAAGAAATCCAGCTCTTCACTTCTTCCTCATACATCCTTTATTTGGGTGGCCTCACCATGAAATAGCCTCCACTGAAGCACTGTGGGGTTTCATTATACTTCCCCATTTTTTTCTTTTACTGGACACACTACTCAAGTATTTGCATGTAGATTTTACAAGCGGCAAACAGGGTACTGCTTCATGTTCACTAATACAATGTTTTGTTTTCACCTTGGTTTAATTCACAAGTCAGAAAACAATTCTGGTATACGAGATTCAAAAATACACTTCGAGACTGTTTTCCCAAAACCTGTTACAAAAATATTTATAAAAATTAATGAATTTAAATTTATTCATTAGAACACTGATTTGTCTGTTGGGAGACTACTCAGCACAGACCAGGGTACACTTTTTATAAGAGCACAGTGCATCTACAATACCAACTCAGTGCCATTTCATGCTGGAGTCCATGGCTCTGTGTAATCTCACTAAACACTAACCTACCACGAAACAATTCAAAAGCAAAATTAACTAATATATATATTTATTGCATAAAGTATAAACTTAATGACTTGTATGTTCTGGGCTATTTTCTTGTGCAGTACATAATCAAATGCTTTGGTGGTTACTAATGCACGGTCAGTCTTCTCGCTCTTGTCACCACTCCTTGACTTGTAATCAAACTTCTCACAAGAAACAAAAGAATTTTTATTCCAGAACATGATATTTCAGGGTGAGAGCAAAGAAGGACAGTACATGGAGCTGAAGGTCAGTAACATATTAAACCAGCATTACTGGTAATACTTGATACTCTGTAGAGACATCCTTATTACTTCTCCACAATCAAGCCTGACACAGTGGATAACCTTGTTCTACTTTTCACTGTGAGAATTAACTGAACTAATGCACAAGGCAGGAATCTTGCGGAAATTACCTATGATTATTTTTAGGAACTTGGGGACTTGCTACTTATTTGTGGTAACTCTTAAAAGAAATGTTAAAAAGCTGCATTGATGCTGCTGAAATAGACGAGGCTCAGAATAACTACAAACTAGTGCAGTTTATTATTGCTGCTTCCATTTTCTTCCCCATTACCAAAAAGTCTCATCTAATTCCTGTATCTTGTCCTTCTGGCATCATTCAAGTTTAGAATCAAAAATATACTACATTCTATCAACTATGTTAAATCTTCAACAAGATCTGTTCTGTTAAAAAAAAAAAAAATCAGCAGCACCAAGTTAGGTAAATTCATATAAAACAGGTGAGGGCCTGAGGTAAGACAATGCAAATCTGAAAGTCCACGTAGTTCTACATTAAAAATCCCACCTTTTAAACACTATTTGGTAAAGAAAAAAAAGGCAAACCCTCTTGCTTTAAAATTAAATAATAGAAGACATGTTATTTAAAACAAATTGATAATTTTTCAACTAGCCATTCCATGAAGCTACTGAGATAAGAACAAATAATGTTGTAATTCAGCTGTGATGTGAAAATCACCTATCATTTCCAGGTTTTGCAGTGATACCCTTTGTTCTGTTAATGTGATATAACTGGAAACCTTGATAGGTTCCGGCTTGTGACATTCCTCGCAGCAAAGGTTGTCATCTTTTTTTTAAGCAGAGCCAAGTGTCACACAAACAGTGCTACCAAGGTATTAGTTGTGTAACACAAATCCTATGCACCAATTCCTCCATCAGGCTCTAGCTTCTACATTCAAGACAATGTATCAGGAAACCACCTTCTGTATTCATATTGTCCAGTGATGAAATATTGAATTAATTTCTAAGAAAACTTTTTCAAGCATTAATTATCTACTTTCAGCTTTAACTAATAAATTTCACTATGCCTTTTACATACAAAACTGCAGATTTCTCCAGCTGTTTGGAAATAGCTCCTAGACGTCTCTCTCTCAAGTGCTCACTTCATCCTTTCTGATTAAATTAAATAAATCATTAATTCTACCAGTGCAAGGCATGCTGATTAACTGTATGTCGTTCAGGTAACTCCCATTATTATTTCCCATTTTTACAAAATCTTTCCTGAAGTACAGACATCTGATTGTGATAAAGAACTTCAGCAATAGTCTCATTGATGTGATTTGTAGGAGTAACATTGCCTCATTTAACCTTTCTCATATTGTCCTCCTTAGGCAACTTTCCCAAAGAAAAACTAAAAAAGACATTCCACCAGAATAAATTAATTCTACCAACACTCACATACCTCACGTAGCTGTTCCACAAGCTCTCTCTCTTCTCTCATCTGCTCCATTTTCCTTCGAATTGTGAACTGCGGATCTATTGATTCCAGATTTCTTTGTGGTCTTAAGAACACTAGGATTTTTAAAAAGAGAAATTGTAGTTTAAGAACAAACACTTTGATTTATTTATTTCTAAATTAAGCAAAATCCTTAGGCACTGCTTCCAGCAAAAACAATTTTCTTTTTTTGTTCTCAGGAGGACAGAAAAATCTGATCTTGGATTACAATTATGAATGGCTGTTTTCTGGATATTGCTCTGTACAGCATCCTGAGGCATCAATGGTGTGGAAAATTTGTCATCCAAATTCTAATCTCAGTGGGAAAATTCTGTTAGATGATTAAGCACCAGCAGTGTCCCTTAGAGAGTCTGATCTGTACAACACTGTATTTAACATGGCAGGAAACACCTCTTATTCTTTTAAGTAGAACTCCTAACAAGATGCTGAATTGTGCAACAAGTTGTGACAAGCTTCCTACACAGAACAAATTGCTTGCTAGATAAGGTTATGCTAAAAAAACCCCACCCACCAAACAAAGTCTTGTAGACATGTAGGAAGACTCAGCCATTCAGTAACTGCCTACACTAAGAAGTCGTATTGCAAACGTAGCATTGCACAAACTCTTGGCAGTTCTGCTTCCCACCAGTCCTGCTGACTCTATCACTTTGCCCACATACAGTTCCTTGAAATCATGACATGACATTTCCGCAAATATGCGCCTCTACCCTTCCATTCTTGTGGTCAGTGACCGTTTTGAATGGTTTGGAAGAACAAGATGATGTACAGTCAAAAAGCAACTCTCCCTGTTTGTGACTTCGTTTGCCATCTCAGACAAGTGCAGTAATGAGGAATCTCACCCAGCTGTGTGCAGGTTCACCTGTATGCAGGCTGCTTAACTAATGAGATGACTGATCTAAGATAGTTCTCTAGTCAAAGGGACAGACAGACAGCACCTATGGCACTTCAGCCAAAAGGCAGAGTTCTTTCCCCTAAGTACTATAAAAAGGAGCTTAAGGCAGCAAACTCCTTGTGTATCTTTAGGCTACTCATTTGAGGCATCAAGATAGAATAAACCATGGCCAGTTACCAAACTTGATTCCTTTCACTACTTAACTCACACAGTCCTAATTTAACTTTTCCCAGGCAACTGAAACTTGCTACATTGCTGTTAAATTAGTAATTTCTGGAATGCCATATTAATGCTATTTGTTAAACAGAACTACTTTTAAATAAAACACCTACTATTACAGTTTTGTATTAGTAAACTCTGTTCTTCGTAATGTCATCAGAAATCCCAGTGGCAGAGTGGGAGAGCATCCTGTAGAGAATGTGCAGGACTAAGGTAGAGAATATACAGGACTGAGAACTATAGAGAGTGACTGCATCTCAGTTCCCTTCTCCAGGTGGACTACACATCTTCATCAGTGTCACCATTCAGAAGGGTCTATACACAGGTGCACACATTATAAACAAAAACATTCTTTATGCTGACCTGATACACAATGCATGAGAGTAGCAGAGCCATGCCTTCAGATGCAAAAGGCCCACAGTTGTAGTGACATTTAATCTTTGGCTTTGTAGAAGGCAAACTGGACATTTGGAATTGAATTCTATATCCAAAGTAGAGTGTATGAACAGATCCATGCTTCCTAACATGTTGTAGGAAAGGTGACACATGACTATGACTGCACATGCCCAAATACACAAAGGCTGTTAGAGCACTCATATATGGTGAAAATTACCTAAAATGTTATTTAACAAATTGTATCATTTAGGATGGCTACAACAACAAAAAAATCAAATCCCAAGTTTTTCAAGAGCAGAAACCCTTATCAAGGACTTCTATTAACTCCAGAACTGTACTGTATTAAAATTTCTGCATTAGCAATTCTGTAGTAATTTACTGGAGACTGCTTCTAAATTTTTAAGAGGTAAAATAAAAATCTCCTATCACATTAATTAAAAACAGTAGTTGCAATTTCTAAGATTTTATAGTTCACTGTACAAGTCTAATAATTGAGCTTTGGTGCCTTTCATAGACGAAAGACGTACCTAGATAAAAATCCTTCTTGAATGGTAAAACCATGTTTAAACGGTATTAAAAGTCACTGTAGTTTTATTAGCAGTAGCAACATTTCAAATGATTATCAGTACTAAAAAATTATGTTCAATTTTCATAGAATTATAATATTATTATGGTCTTCATTCAGTTTGGCCACATCTATCCTTTTTTAGGCCTTTGTGAAGTCAAAGTTCCAAAATCTACATCCTTCCAATTTCAGATTACAAATGTCCCTTACTGAAAGGTATCAGCATTACTTTGTCAATTCCACCACAAGAAAAAGGCAGTGAGAAACTACAATTAGAAGCTTTTCAATAATACAAATTTAATTGATTAAAAAACAGAATCTAAAAACACTCTAAAGCATTAACTGTAAAAGTTCTTGTTATGCACTGAATTTTTTTAAGAAGTGTTCCCAGTACAGGAACTTTTGGCAGTACTAAGTGTTGCTTGCTTCTCAGCATTACACACAATCTCCAGCAAGGGGAGCCCATACCTCACACACACCTGAATGTCTATTTTTTACTCTTTCAAAGAGTCAGTTTCTGCTTTTTGAATCCACGGTCAAGCCAGGTTATTATGTAATGCTGGTTCCAATAATTTTTTTAAAAAGTATTTTGCACAAGTGTCAAAAAGTTAGATGAGTAATAGTTAACAACATAGTATGTACTCAACATACTACTGGTCAAGGACAAACTTCCTTGTGAAAATTCTCATTTCTGCACTGAATTCCAATGCACATTTGTGCACTGTTAAGTGCACACCAGGGAATTCAGTGTACTGAGTACTTAGTGCGACAACATTATCCTTCAGGCAAAATAAAAAATGATTTAACCTGACTGTAAAGATAACAGACAAAAAGAAGGTTGGACTATGACAGGCAGAGATGAAGTCGCGCCAAAAGTTTATAGTTAGATTTCTCTTTGATTGACTTATTCAGTGTAAATTTAAGTTACAGAAATGCAATAGCCCCAATTAAAAAAATATGCAGCAAAACCAGTTTCTGCTGAAACACCCCAAGATAATAAATGCTAACATTTGCATTCGGCTTAAGATTTGAGTGACAGGAGGCATCTATCTGTTCCAAATGCACAAGCTAGTCTGTGCCACTCTTTTCATTTAGAAGATTAAAACCATAACAAATATAGGTTGGAACAGATGAAATTCTGCACTGATTGAAGCACCTCTAGGTTGCTCTCTTAGTACATTCATCAGTGAAATGTTAACTTAGCTTCACACCATCATGAACTAAATTCAGTTTTCACAATTTACCAGTATCAGAATTCTTATATTCCACACTCATTTCCGTTATGGAGCTGATTCCTTACGTATGCTGCCTCTTATGGTCTTATAATCAAGAACACTGAGGCAAATAGCAAATATTGCCAACTAAAGAACTGAACTAAGAATGAAATACCCCTGTGAAGGGGCTTCAGTCCTAAGTCTTGGGTGGTACAACTGTGACTGCCAGAGTGGCATCTGAATGGTAAGACAGAATGTTTCCTTAAGCTAAAAGTTTGCATTTATCACTCAGTATTTGTAGTCTTGGTTTCAATCTGATACTTTTGACAGTTTCAATACCTTTTAATACCTAAACACCCTTCTACTTTCAGGCAATTGGAAAAACATGGCCCACTTTGCATACAAGTGCTATGTCTCAGCATATTATGACAATAAAACCCTGGAGAAAAAACAAAACAAAAGCAGCAGTCTAATGTCTGATAGTCCACTAATGGACCTGACCTTCACTATTAGCATCTTACTAACAGTTTCTATTGGACAGAAATCACTATTTTTGCTTAGCTGATCGTTTCAGCTTTGTTTCTTTATGGATTCTTCTATTAAGCCAGTTATGCACCTGCACCAATAAATGCAGACGGAAGCAGGATATTTTAATAGTCAGTTATCTTTCAAAAAATAATAAATAAAAAAGTGCAGAAGAGAGAGCAGCAAAATTAATTGTTATTTGAGTACAACTTTTATAAACTCTTTAAAATAAAGCAAGTAAATAAACCTACACTGAAAATAGTTCTTGGAATTAATATCATGGGAAAAGTTGTTTTGCCAGAGTTGAAAAGAGTGATGCTTCACTCATTGATTTTTGACACTACATATTCCAGTGCCAATTAAAGTGCATCCTCTGAGGTATTTAGTCTTATAAACATCCCCTGGAGAGTACTGTCTTTTGTCCTTAGCCACATGGGGCATTCACCACATACTCATGTTTCTGAAAACATAAAATTAAGTAAATTATATATGGAACACCTACCATTGTCACTGTCTCCTTCAGATGGGATACTGTAGCTAAAGTTGTCCCATGTTTGTGCCTGTGTAAGTGTGTTGAAGGAGATAGGAGGAAAACTGAGGGATGGGTCTGCTGGAGGGGAGTGATAACCAGTCCAACCATGGTGGTAATAAGGACCGGAGTGGGAATAAAAGTGGGCAGCAGCATATCATATATGGCATTAGGATTGTATGGTAATGGCAAAGATGTAATTAAGAGGTGATTAATACAAAATGCATAAATTTTGAGAAAAGAATGAAAGATGGTGCAGAATAAAAAGAACGAAAAGTTAAATGTTAGTACTTGCAAATCATACATTATATGTGCAGTTAAGTCTGTTAGGCTTAGCAAGATCATTGTAACCATAGCACTTCACACAACTTGTTACAACCAAGTTTTAAGAAAAAGTACCCATAGATTTTATACTAAAGCCTGATAAAAACCTTGACTCTGAATCAGAAGGTAAATACACCAGCTGTGAAGTTTCAATAAAGAAACTTTCACAGAATAAAAATTTTGAAAAATTTGTGTAACTATGTAATAGGAACACGTCTCACAAAGACAAAGAAAATTAACACATTCATGTGAAAATATTATTACACTACCATTTCCCAGCTGATTTTGGAAGTAGCAGCTATGTTATCACTTGGATTCTCATTTTGTTGAAGGATGTTCAGTAAGTACATGTACCACAGATGTTTTCCTTTCATGTTAATTCACTTAATCATAAATGAAGCACTACTTTTTTTCTTGCTAACTCCCCCAGCAATAAATTCAAATCTACAATGGGTCCACCATGCTATGTAAGTACTGGTCCTCCACAACTTTTACAGGCCTCTCAGGGACAAGAACAGACATAGAATACCCTCAGAGGGTGATCCCGAGTTTGTACAACGAGCTTTGGCAAATCTGCACCATAGACAGTCTTCTAACAAACACAACTTCATTAATGATTCGATTGGGCTCCCTGAAGCACACAAAACCGTACAATTCCACAGAAGCTGCAACAGTCTGCTGTAGACTATTCATCAGATAACTGTAAAAGCACGTCATGCCTACAGTTCGTGACCACCCATGAACTCATTATGGAGCTAAACTTGGACAGCAATACAGACCCTGTTCTCCCTACCTATCCTGCCGTCTCTCCTTTAACTAGTCACAACACCACCCCTTACTGTTCCTCAGATCCTTCAGCGGAAATTTTTATTCCTTCCCCACCACATCTACTCTGCACTTCTGTCTCTTGTCTTGATTGTGGCAAACATTTCTGCCCAAGCTTTCCTCAAACCTCCTATCCACAGTGTGTCAGAACTGGATACTAACACCCTTAAAATACCTTCTCCCTGAATCTCTTCATCCCTTCAAAGCTTCACACTGGTTTCCTACTTTATGACAGATTTAAATCTCTTTTCTGCCTTTCACAATAATGCTGCTCCTCAATGAACGCTTCCTGTATCTGATCACAATGTTCCCTACCACTTCGGCAAAAAAAATTAATAATTCAGTCATTTCTTGTTCTTCTACATGTATCTCCACGTTTATCTATTGAATCCTGCACACAAGCAACAGCCATGTTCCTCAGACTAGAGATTACAAACTACCTCTGCTCTAAATGCTAAACCATAAACACAAATCAAGATTTCTGTGTAGATATAAAAGCAACTAAAACCACTTACTATTAGAAGAAAGTCCAAAGTAAAGTTTCAGTAAGCACAGAAAATCCCTCTTTTCTACCATTCCAAACTAATATTCAGAAGGAACTTAATCATGTAGGATTTCTCCTTCCCACAATTTTGGAATCTGTATTAACATGATAGTAATTCAGACAGCGTCACATAAAGCTTCACTTTAAACTTCTTTTCAGAGTTTCACAGCTCTCTCTCTTCACACTTTTCCCAGGGCCGGGTCACTGCTTCTGGCTATTGGGACACCAGATCAGCTAAACCTGGGAGTCGGCACAACTTAAACTCTTGAGTAGAGTCAACACTGGGTAACAGAACACAGATTTATGGCAAAAGATAAACAGTCTGACTCTGGTAGCAATTGGTATTCTCAATTATTTTCCAAAGTACACAGATAATGCCGTTAGGAAAGAAAACAAACGGAAGGAATAAATATCCAAAGATTAGAAAAACAGTAACGAGCACTCAAATGAGAGAAAAATACTGTCAAGTTTCAATGATATGTTCCAACTAACTTGAAATACAAGCATGTCTACTATAGATGCTAACATTGTGCTTCAAGTTCTCTACAAGTCACCCAAACTGAGGGCACTATATTCACAAGTAATGTTATGCTACGTAAACAGTTGCAAGGGAACAACTCCTCACTTCAGAATTCAAAGTGCTTTGTCACTTTGAGTTTTGTCAGTGCTTGTTTCAGCCTCTGACAGTATAAATTTTTTTGTCTGTGTTGCTGTCACTTCGTTCAGCAGAAACTAAGAAACACAGTGACCTAGAAATGGCACAGAACAAAAGCAAAAACTACTCTTGATTGCAAGATGTATTAGAAGCTACTCAGACTTGAAGGTCTGGCACATTAAGGACAGCATAACAAGACCTTTGCCAGCTCTCAATTTCAACAAATAGCACCACTCTTAACATTTTAATCAATTCATGGATGAAGGAGGGAGAATTTAAATTTATTAGCTATTTTGAGTGATTCCTTTTCAGAGAGCTAATGTACTTCCCAAGAGAAAAAGTAAGGCTTTAAGAAAATGGTTTCTTTTCAATGGTATTTTTTAAGGTTTTCAAAATTAATGTGAATTTGAGAAGTCCCTAGTCTCTCAAAATATTTAAAATACAGAAGGAAATAATCTTAAAAATTTAAAAATCCTCTACCTTTTTACCTTCAACGTAAACTTCTGACCCTTTGAAAAAATCTTTCAAGAAATCTAAACACATTCATTACCTTTCAAAACATTTTCTTTGGGTACTTTGGATTCTTTCTGTCAGCTGTCAGATATGAATTTTCCCAATATTTTGCCTAGCTTAAAAATGAAAGTACAAAAGGTCCTTCAGTCCTGAATACATACCAATATGTACTAACACACAAGTTTAAAACACTGTGGTTTATCCTCTGGAAGCACTTACATTTGTGTGTGTACTTCAAAAAACTGGAATCTTTACCAGAAGCCTAGAACAGTTTACTTTCACCTTTCCAAGAGACATAAACCATTATGAAGCGATGCGGAGGAGGGAAAGTCAAATAGAAAGCAACATTCATTTTAAATAGATGAAAATAAACACAGTGAAAACAAACTCTCAAATTTCAGAAAAAAATATGGTTGCATATATTTTCATTGAAAATTTGCCACTATTTTTTCCATAGAGCATTATATGGATGCATTTTAGTTAGAACACTTCAATGTTCTTTTAATGTTGCACTTGGATTTATGAGATTTATAGAAGCAACTAATTCAAATGTAAGCTCTAACAAAGTTAAATAGTTAAAACGCATTAAGACTATTTAACTTCATTAAAGCTTACATTTTCAGTAAGTTTTAACACTTCCCCTAAGGCCATTAAGAACTGAAATGAAAAAACCTATTAAAATAAACTACAAACTAAGCTAAAAAGTTTCCTGGATCACAGAAATGCTGTACCTCTGCACTAGCTCAGGTCTATGACACTAAGGCAGCATATAATTAACAAGTACAAATTCCAGCCAGTGATAGAATGGTTCAAACATACAAAACTTGCATAAAGTTTTAAAGGAAACACAAGGAAGAAACTACAGACCTTCCAAGCAAACCAGCTTGAAAAGGAAAAACATGCAGGCTGCACAAACAGGCCAGTATTGTCAGTCATGTACTACTTCTGTATGTAAATATTTCTTATGTGTTAGCAAAACAGCAGAAGATGAAATAATATGCTGCTTTACTATGCCTTTGCAAGGTTTCCTTCTTGCTTCATGGTGCTACATAGCTAATATACTATATTTTTATCTGAAACTGGATGTAATGTTTTACTATTGCTAAGTTCCCCTATCTTACCATGGTATAAATTTAAGGTAAGATGACTGAAACTAGATATGATCAGGTGAGAAACGGTGCAGTAATGGATCTTAGTGACTGCAGCGTCTCATATGGCAAAGAAAATAAATTCATTATTATCAAGTTTATGCAACCACATGATGACCAAAAGACACTACAGCATTAGCATACTCAAATCTATTCAAATATATGAATTTCAATTAGTACAGTGCAGAAAACAGAAAGTTCTAACCAACTGACTGTGGCTATACACAGCTGCAATATAGTCAGGGGAAGAACTATAGGACTTGTGCACATCTGGTCTTGAATCATGTGACTTGGAGGTTTTCTTGCAAAGGACAGCAGACATTGCAACCCAGACTTTCTAGAAATTATCTCAAAAAAAAGAGTCACTAGGCTATTTTGCCCTGACCTATTCTAGTCATTAAGTATAGGAGATCTGGGCACAGATATGCCAAGATTCAGAAGTGCACGTTAAACTAACACTTGAACAAGAAGTCACGGTCTTGCATATTCTTCCACAAAGCAGCTTCCAGCGCCCAGCAGTGCTGGGGTGGGTCAGCCTGCTCTTGGGCTGAAACCATCAAATGTCAGTCACCAGAAGAGATCACTGAGATCTAGGTTACCTCCCCCTGGGTGGCTCCCAATCTTAAATTACCTCCCCCTGTTCCAGAAAGTTCTCCCTTTTTTAGTTATTAATTGGTTCCCTGTTATGACTCCTGCCTCCCTGTTTTCCCCATTTGTTCTGAAAAATTGTATCCTCCCCTCTGCTTGTACCCCATTGGTTGTTTTCTCTCTCCCTGCCTTGCTCCACCCC
>NW_008238132.1:5989086-6019932 GCF_000691975.1 Corvus brachyrhynchos | reverse complement strand
GGCTGCCCGACGTGTTTCCTCTGAGGAGGAGCCAGCGCACGCACCCATCTCACACCGATTCCACTGAGCCGTCCAGCGAGGACGCTGTGGAGGCCAACGCTGCGTCCCCTCTGCCCGAGGGCACGCCGGGGCTTGTGCTGCGTTACAGCAGCAGATTTCACTGTGGACTCAGAACACAGCCCACATCCTGTGAAAGCAGCAACACGGCATGGGCCTTTTTGCATTCACACATCTTTCCCTTAACAGTGATACTGCAATATTGCCACTGGACTATGCAATATTACTCAATGTTTTATTTTCAATGAATTGTGAAAGGACCCATTTGCTCATCATTTAACCCATATTTTAAATACATGCAGAAATACCAACATTTCTAAATCATCAGGAACAAGACAGAGCCAGAGTTTAACATTCCAACAACCTAAGAAATGCACCTGAACAGATCTGTCTAACTGTATATCATAACTACATCAGAAACTTGAACTATCTTCTTTCATAAAAAAAGATTTCTAGCACTTCAAAAAAAACCCAACAAAAACCAAATAAATCTATGGGTACAATTTCATAAACATTTTTTCAATGTTTTACAAGCAGTTTCACAAACTGCTGCCATTATTGCCAAGTATTTTGTTATGGAAACTACAAGCTTGTAGGGGTTTACCAGCACTTGATTAAAAGCATTTGTGGTGAATGAGAGAAACCAGAACTACAGTCTTAGGATGCTGAAAGATACTGAAAACCTAGAGCAACTCTTTAGAGGTGACATGACATGACTTAAAATTGACTAGCACAGCACACAGAAGATAAAAACAGAATTAAATCATGTAGCTAATCCTGTTTTTAAAGGAAGCTGTTACCCAAATTCTCAAATACATCTCTAAGTTTGGGAGTTGTTTTGTGTTACTTGCTTTTAGGTTTTGTTTGTTTTGTTTGTTTGTTTTCAAATAAACTGCTGCTTGTTGAAAGACTGGTGGTTATGCAGATAGAGTGCATTGCAAATTCATTGAACTCAGTTGCTGGCTGAAGTAAAGATCTAACCTTCCCATAATGCTTGATCTTTACTCAACCGTAACTGCTGACAGACTCAATGAAGTGAAAAATTTCCAGAGCAACAAAAGTGTTTTCCAAAATAGCCTAATTATTTGTTGAATAATGCATTATTCAACAAAATCTAAACTGTATCACTACATACCAATCAAGCAAAATATCTTATTTCAGTTAGTATGTCAGCACAGATGATAAGTATGTAAACACATGCAAAATGTGTAGTTATATCCAAACACATATTTTTGTAAATATACATACATATAACTTTATAAAACACCCGATTTACTAGTAATGGATGAAAATTGATCCATATTTAATGTGACAAATAAATACTTCTTAGAAATTCCATCTTGGTTCAAAACTAGAAAACCTTAAAATGTTCTAAGCTTCTTCTAATTGTTGTACAGAAAATTACATTGCTTACTTCTTAAGGGGGAAAAAATAGAGATAGCTAATAATAACAGAGACGTAAAAAACCCAAACCAGTACACACAAATTGGTTTCCCACATTACCTGATCGTGGCTTCAGGCCAAAAGGTATTGTGGTGTTTGTAGTAGGAGACATTGTTGGACTTTTATCCTTATTCTGTGTAATTCAAGAACACAAATCAAAGTTAGACTAACGCCCAGAATATAGCTCAGCATATCTGACTATGCAAAATGCAAAAGTTAACAATACTGCATGCTACAACTAATGCACTACAATCTGATCACAATATAGTCCCAAACCTATGATAACCTCCCTTTTTTATTGTACTCTATTCCTCCGCTAGAAAAGATGCATTTCTGACAAAAGAGAGCAAAATATTCCCCCTAGTTATAAATAAGCTCAATTATTTCTCCGTTTTATCTTGTGTCATCACTTGGTTCCAAGCATACATTTTGTGGCAGAGTACATTAAGAAAAACAAAGCAAAGGCATGTTTTTTCCTTAGACACGTTTGTTTCTTTCACAGAATTAATTACCATTCTGCATGGTATTTTCCATGCAACACTGAATTTCTGTGTTAAAAATAGAAAACAGGAAATTAGGCATACGCCTCAGAGCAGGATTGCCCCTGACCCTGAACTAGGCTAAGATTTGCAGCAGGAAGAATGGAGCAGCAACATACAGGAGAAGGGAAGGTATAATCATCATACAACCAATGGCAACACAGAAAGAGTTCTATGACCAAACTCCAGAAACCCATTTAAAAAGTGATTCCACTGGAGCTGGAAGCTATAGAAGTCCCATCACCAAGACTGGTGGATGATGGCTGGGTGCTCATGAATTTGCAAGATGCTTATGCCCAATGCAGTATAGAGGGAGAAGCCCTATTTCTGCACAAAAGAAAAAAAATGACGGTAAATAATCTCCATAAGGAGTTCCACATGGTTTTTACCTTTTTGATCTTACAATGAGATTCACACCAAAAAGCTACAGGATCAATAGAATCAGATTCCTCTCTGAAAACTAATCAAGGACATAACACAACTATGCAAGAAGAAATTGCACTGGAATCAATAAAAAGCCTTGTTGAACAAGGAAGAATTAAAAAAAACAAAAATTAAAAAAATGTGTCAGAATGAAGAAAATGTAAAAAAATTAACCGTTTTATACTAAACTGTATAACTCTGAAACAAGCTGATCAGAAAGTATATTTTCATACCCGAGTAAGTCTCTGAGATGCCAAGATCAAAACACATGCCAAACAAACTACATTTTCATTTCTGAGGAGCTCAGTCATATGTTCTGTGGAATTCAGTTATGTTTCATTTAGTCTATGAAACATTCATATAAAATATATCAGAGACAAACAAATGACATCTTACCTCATTGTGAGAGGTTTGCCCGCTTGTGTTCCAAAGAATTAGATCATTCTGCATGTTTGGAAAGTTAAAAAATAAAAAAAAAAAAAAAAAATTTCATAAACTATATTAGTGATGTACAGCAATGGGACATTTTACTAATTATAGTCAGATACATATTAATACTTAGCTCTTTTTCACTGAAGCTATTCATTTGCATTAATAATAAATACTTTTATTGCTAGCTGAAGAACATTCTTTAAAAAGCATGTGGAAACTACTCACACAGATTTGTCATTAACTTTTTAGCTTCAATACTAAGGGATTATAGCTGCATTTATAAGACTTTAATGTTTGTTGGTTAAAATGCAGCATACTTTTTTTTTAATTAAACTACCACGAAAGTGTAATTTAAAAATATAGATTTTCAATACAGATTTGAAGAGAGAAGTATTCTGTAAAACATTAAATTTATAATTTCAATACAACATACTTTTTGTTACCATTTCTGTTATAGTTACAGCAGAAAAATGTATACCACACTGATAAATATGAAATATAATCATTAATTCAGCATCAATCATAACTCAGTAGAAAGATAACTGGCATAAGTAAATTATAATTCAGCTCAGAACAATTTCCCTAGGGCAAATTTTTTTTAATTGACAAAAAATGGAAACAAAAGAGAGCACCTGGAACACTACGTCCCAACAGTCACAGAGCTTTCCAAAAGTTAGCAAAATGGGAAGGAAGATTACAGACCCATTTTGCTTCATGACCTTTCTTGGCTACTTTTCAAGATTAAAAAAAATTCTTCAGCCTTAGACAACTTTCATAATATTAGCTCAACCACTGTATTGCCTAGAATAAACAGAGAGAAATCTTACGCATCTGATCATAGCCAGTTCTACCTGGGGACTTGCATGCTCGACCACTTCTATTTTATTCTAGTGAGAATTTTGAATTTAAGTTGAATTGAATTAATTTAGTAACACAAGCAGCGACGCAAGTGCTTACTATACTGCACAGAACACAGCATGATTAAAAACTTGCTCTTGCAGGACGTGTTTCCACTTCAGAGTGTGCCTAGTATTTTCACCTGCATAAGACAGTCCAGATCAGATCCCCACAAGTGTTCAGGAATATTTTGCTTCTTTTGGAGAGGTGAATTAGTGGTGTATCTTTGCTAAACAGTTCACAAAAATACAGAGACCACTTTGACACTGAATTAGCCTTATCTGTTAATCTCAACAATGAAGTAAAGCTGCTCCAGATAAAGTGTGGTAACCCAAATGTACAACAGTATAACAAAGGAGATTAACCAACTCCATTTTCTGATGTTTTAAAGAAAAATTAAGATTAACAAAGTCACAAATTTATCACAGGAGTATTTGATATTATGATGACGACTATATAAGAATATTTGAAAAGCATTAAGATAAACAAAAAACCACCTATTTCTGGATACAACAAATAATATTAAGGTACTGCCAATATAGACAGCATCTTCTGTAATTTTGTTCTCACAGTCTGCTTGCAAAGTGCAGTCACAAAACCCCCATACAGCAAGTTCTGAAGTAATAAAAAAATGCCCCAAATATTTAGGGGTTTTTTGTAGTTCCTAATTTCTGGATCATTACAGTGTACAAATCTTAAAATATTTTTGAAGCTTTAAAACTATCATCTCAACCTATATACAGTCTGTTTGCAATATTAAATACAATTAAAAAAACCTGCTATTAATATAAACTTAGAAGCGTATATAACTATAAGAATATTTGGGGTGAGAGGGGAAGAGGAATCAGGTATTTCATTTTCTTGCTTTGAGATGACATTTTTTTCCAGGGGAATGCAACCCCTGCAACTACTACCCTTTTTATTGGATAAAAATGCTTTTATTGAATGTATTACATAAGTTCTTTCCAAAGGGATAGGTCTTAATCAACTTTCCATTTACAGTCAAACCTTGAGACTCGTGCTAAGGCAAAAAAAAAAAAAAAATTAAGCCAAATCCCCACAATGGGCCTAAACCCATTATCCCCACACACAAACTGACAGAATGCAATGATCCATTCCAAATGTTTCCACATTTATTGCATCTGGACACCTCCATACCTGGCTCAATGACCATTTTTCACCCTGTTCACAAGTTCTTGCTTCAGGCTTTGCTTTCTCCATAATCAACTCTCTCGTCCTCTGGAATTCCAGTTCCTCTTCAGGATTTTCTCTCTGTAAGATAAATAACTCTTCTGTCTGTACTGCTGGAAATAGAACTTTTTTTTGTTTTTTTTTTTTTTGCATAATGTTACCTTGAAGTATTTCTTAAAAATACTGTGATAAAAAGCAGACACAGAAGTAAGCAGATACTATAGAAGTGCAGTTCCAACACTAACAGGTGGATGATGTAAATCTAAAACAACT
Organism: Corvus brachyrhynchos; assembly: GCF_000691975.1. Classification (NCBI taxonomy): domain Eukaryota; kingdom Metazoa; phylum Chordata; class Aves; order Passeriformes; family Corvidae; genus Corvus; species Corvus brachyrhynchos. Next base: position 6,014,677 of record NW_008238132.1, on the reverse strand, counting down.
ATTTCATAAAATACATCAGTTCGCCAGATACAGAACAAATAATAAGCAACATACATCACACTGTAAAATTCAAAACCCATACTTTAACTATACTTTCTGTAACTATAGTGACAGTACTCTGGAAAAACACTAACTTTTACTTTCCAAAATATTTTGGGGTTATACTCAATGAATATATGTTTTCCTATGACAAAAAGTGGAGATAATGGGGTCAAATGGTAGATAATGATGCATAGCTGAACTGGCACACAGGGAGAGAAGGCTCAGAAACTAAAATGCAAAAGTAGCTGATAAACACAGAAAAATTTTACATATACACACACAGAGACAAAAAAACCCCAACCAACCAACAAAAAACCCAGAACAATTCCACAAATATGTTAAAGAAGAATTAGTTTTGTCCTTCAGCCTACTTACTTTTTGCCTTCCCTACTTGGCAGATTACTAATTGATGAAATTGTGGGCTCATTTTCTGTCTTTACCCCCAGAATATTTTGTAATAATACACTCATTAACATACCTGACCAAGAGAAGACATGTCCATCTGTATTTGACCACTATGTATAAAGACAAAGGCAAATATGTAATTCATTGTGTAGCAACTTGAACATCATGCATATAACAAATTTTTTTTTTTTTCTAAAGAAGGTAACAAACTTTACTGTAGACTCCTAAAATTCTAAAACTGTTGCTGGTTCCCTGGGATACAGATTCACAGCACTGCTCTCTGAAATACCCATACTTAATCTGCAAGGTTTGAAATAAAAATGTTGCACTGGGCTATAGCTTTAGTAACCATTCTGTTCAGTATTTAATTTCAAACAAATGGATACACAAAGTACTGTTATAGTTATCATTTTCACCTGTTCAGTGTCATCCCTTAAGAGCTTTTGGAAATGCCTCTTGATGCTTCAGTTCAGTCAAAGCAACATTCATGGTTTCATCTGCAAAGTATCACCCTGAGCAATGGCTTGTAACAAAACAACAGGACCTGTTTACTGCCAACAACCATGTCATTATCTAGAAGCCAGCAGATTTCTGTATCTAACCTCTAGAACCCAGTATTCAAATGGAAGCCACAGCCCTGCCTATATATCCCCACTTGATTTACAGTGGCTGAAAATAAAGCAGTGAAACAGAAAATGAAAGAAAGCAGGAAATACAGGAACGCAAATATAGAAATAAAATGCAAACATCGAAAATACTGAAAAAGGTTGAATCTGAAATCTTCTACCTTCCCAGAAATGAAATGCCGTCTATGTGCAATAGGGTATGAAGATTTTAAATTCTGCAGAACACTAAACCAACAGTAACTGGACAAGCATTTTACAAGTTTGATAATCACACCCACTAGCAACAACAGCTTGAAAGAATTCCAGGCAGTGCACATTAGGTGTGCCAGCATCACCAACTGCTTCAGCCCCTACAGTGTTTTCTCTAACTCCTAAAGGGCCTTCAGTGTGAGATAAGAACAGTCCTGGATAGAGTTAGTTATTTCAACCAGGTTACCTTGACTAAGCCACCAAAGTTATATGGATGCACAAAAAAAAGTTACAACGTATAGGTGTAAGTTAAAAGCAAATGCCAGTTTTGTGCATCTTAAGCTAAGCGGCAGCAGAAGCATTTAAATTCCTTTCTGGAACTGGATAAACAAAAGAAACTCTTCAGTGTGAAAAAAAATTTTCACACTGCTTTATATAAAGCAAGTATATAACAAAATGCCATAAAAACCCATAATTAAAAAAAAAAAAATATGAGGAACCTATGGCTCAGAGGACTGGAAGTCTATAGCATCATTTGACAAGTACTGGGCACTCAGATGTATCATGCTGCTTAAGTCTGGATGCCAATATACAGGAGGCTTATATCAAAAAGCCTATATGGTGCTCAGAAAATTAAAAATAAATGCTCATATTTTAAGGTTAGAAGAAGAAAGTGCAGCCACAAAGGCCCCAACACACTATAAAAACAGCAGTAGAGAAATATGGAAATACATTACATGATTAGACACTTCTAAAAGTAATTTTTCAAATTTACTATAGTGTACTAAATCTGTGTGTGAACAAAAAACAGATTTTCTGTATTTTATTGACCTTCTTAATTTAATAGAAGTACCTAAATATGTAGGAAATACTAGGGCAATGTCTGGAAACAAAAAACCAAAAAGACAAAATTTATCAGGCTAACGACTAAAATATTTTTGCTTTTTTCCAAAACAAACATTTTCCTTTTTTAACTACAACACTCTTCCAACACAGCAATAAGCCTCATATGAGATGCAGGAGCAATGGTACTAGGAAGCTAAAGGAACTAAAGAAATTTCCTAGTTATCTATTTCCTAGTTTTATGACATTTTATTAAACAAAAATACTTTTGATCCAAGTATTTAGTATATGATTCAAGAATTCAAGTATTCTTTACATGATGCAAAATAAAGCCAGCTAACCATCTCTCTAGAAATACTAACAGGAATCAATTTCTGTCCTAAAAATACAAAAGTCTGCTAGGTGAAAAAGGGGATCAAAATAGGCATTTAAAGTAAAGAACAGTGTAGTCACAAAAGCAAGCAGCTATCAAGGGAGGAAAGAGAACCAAGTATACTTAAGGCTGAAGAGACAAGGAGGTTTCTAATCTTCAGAGAAATGAAGCTGTAAACCTCATAGAAGTAAGAATTAAAATGAGTTTTGAAATGAACTTAATTTCTGAAGGTGATTACACTAAGAAAAGCAATAGCAAGCATCTGGACAGACAGAACTACAGACACCACTATTGTCAGACTTTTCCAGTAGGGCAAGCACTTGTTTTCTTTTAAATACATATTCCTTTGTCTAGCCACAGTTCCAAAGCCATTTTATGTGACTTTGGCCACTTAAAATTAGCATCTAAATTATAAAATCTTGCCATCTGTTGTCAGGGGAAATCTAAATAACTTTCTTTGCCTCTTTCTCCTTTGGATTTCAGAAAACTAAAGAAACTCCACCATTAATTCAGGCACCTTCTTTATGTGCTTCATTGAATTGGCATGAAGATGGGCCGGAAGCCCTTCTCATTCCAACAATATATACCAAGCATGACTAAGAGGAAAATTTATAGTCCCTAAAAGAAATGTGACAATCCTAGACAAAACGTCAGAGCATCACAGTAGTGTACATGAGATGAATGGTTAAGGGGTGTCCCCACCTCTGATTTTAGTTTTCTTTTATACCTTCTTAATTTACTGGGAATCTTGTCTGGATACTCGAGAGAGAACGTGAGTTTCCTTCTTAACTACCTTGCACACACTGGTATGATAACGAAGCACTTGGTAACTTCAGAGAGCTTCCAGTTGTCAGTTAAAAGAGAACTCTAATGTAATTCACAAAAAAATTTAAAATATATTACATTATATTATTATTATATCAGCTATTGTAAGCATACCTGTTGGAATCTTGTAATAAATCTACTGCTTCTCTTAGTTGTTCTATCATTGCTATATCAATAGTTTGTTCTTCTGATAAATTTATTCTATAACAGAAAACAAAAACATTCAAAAAAAAGGTACAACAGCAATTATCACGGGTAGTCTGAATGTCAGTGTGTGAGCTCCACCTTCCAACGGGCATGCAAAAACTATAAGGGGAAAAACAGCCTCTCTGCACACTGGTATGTGCTGAATTTATGGAAAGAGCTTCTTCTGAAAAAACTCTCCAACACTTTGTCCTTAACAAAGCCCCTCAATCTAATACGTACATAAATAAATGTGACGAAGTAAAACTTTTAGCATTCAATTAAACAGAATGACTTCTAAAACTGAAAATTTATTTATCAATATCTGACTCTTAAATGCACTCATCCCATGTATTGTTTCAGCATGAATGGTAAATATAATGAATTTTTATAAGGGCCAGCTTGCTTTCTTTTGCTTTTCAACATTTGTAATTATTTTTGGGGAGTAGAAATATAACCTCCATTACTTCTGCCAATAAGGCTCTTTCAGAAACTACTTATTCTTTCCTCCCTTCAGGTTTGGGTCTTTTTTTTAATATCATATAGGACTACACTGTTCTGATGAGTGACAGCTTCACAGTACAGTCATGTTGAACTCCCTTTCCTTATGCACTCATTTCAGCAACTGATGTTCACTTGTTCTACTCGGGAATTAAATATCTATAAACTAACGATTGCTTCAACGTTAAAATTATGACAAGTAAGAAAAAAAAATTAGGTATGTTTTCTAATTAAATTGACTTTTTAAATGTACATTAAATTTAGATCTTACATGTTTTGATGATCTTTTTTCAGCAATGCCTAAATAAACAAAATATCAAAATACCTAATAAAAAAGATTGCATTCTACATAGATAAAAAATTATTGGGGCATAAAAAATAATTAGTTGTAATATAACATCCATTCTATTCGTCAATAAAATGTAAAACACTGAGCACTCACAAAGTGCAAGGTTATGCTATTGCCATGCCTCCAAATCTATAAAATTATTAAACACCAAAGTAATACCAGTCCTGGTCAAACTAACTAAATGACATAGCTAATTATTTATAGATACATAAAAAATACTCACATTTCGTCTGCTTGCCATTGCGTGTCCTCTTCTATTCTCAATAATTCATCACACTCTGCTGCTCTGCTCTGTAAGCAGACAAAGTGATAATGAGAACTGAACTTTGCAATTAAGTAGGCAGATAAATTCTGCTTTCCGACTCAGCACTGACCTAATTTATGTAACATTCTAGGTTGGCTGGTTGAAGCAATCCAACACTTCTGCTCCATTCCTCACTCCTACCCCCTTTTAAGATACTGATTACAAGATCTTCTATTCAGAAGATCTTACTGAGGTCAACAGCCCTAACCCTCCTTTAACTGTATAAAGAAAGTCAAGCAGCATAAGAATTCTTTGTTCCATGTCCCAGATTCCATTTGTGACTTTCTGGCATATAGAAACAATGCTTCAATTAACCACAATCCCAACTCTCCTCCTACTTGCTCTCCTACTGCAGCCAGATTTGTTTACAAGGCAAGGAAATGCCAAACACGCAAAGAGTAGCAATTATGTACCTCATGTATAATTATTAACAGGATTCATATTTGACAATTTTGACAGTCACGAATAATTTCTTTTTTAAAAGGAACAAATTGGAACAAAAGTTGCATCCAGGAATTTATATCAGTCAGCCAGTTATTTTGGTTCCAATGTAGTCATAAATTAGATCTCCCTATACCTATAAATATGAAGTGCTACTTATTTGAAAACTTGAGTCTCTTTTATGCTTCCACTTGGTGTTTTGCAACTCTTTCATGTCAGACAGGCAGGACCACTAAAGCAGTTCAGCTGCCACTAAAGACAGAAGCTCTCTGAATGAATGTGGTATTTGTACTTGTAGAGAATGAACTGCAGAAAACAGAGGCTTATCCTCTTTTGTGTCATGTGTTCGGCACATCAGTAGCATCATCCTGTACCAATAAATTCTACCCAATTTTGCACTAAAGAGTATACCAGCTTCTCTAACATTCTCCAATGATGGCTCATTTCCCAGTGACAATCCCTAGTAGAATGAATAAAGCCATTCTTTGTCACCTTTCTTCACCTTACAGGAATACACATCATGATGTCTTCCTATAACAAGGGTACATACCGTAAGACAACAAAAATGCAGCACTTATTCTAGAAGGTGATATAATTTGTCTTTATGGATCTCTCAACTGCTACCATAATGTTTAAAAAATTAAGAAAATGTATTTTACTACCATAACATTACTTCAAAACTTCATCCACCACATCTAGCACAAAGTCATCTCGCATTTTAGCAATGCAACAAATACAATAAATCGCTCAATTCAGAATATAATGCAAGTAGCGCAGAACACACCTGCCATTTTTTCTTAAAGCCTTAAACATAGTTAAAGCACATCTCTCACATATCCTAGAAAGAGTTATGGGTAAATTGTCCCAGATCAATTGCAATAATTTTAAACATACCTGCTTATTTTTGCCTTCTGTATCTTTTAAAAACACTGCACTCATGAAAGCAGTGAAAGTATTTCCCCCCACTTAACATTGTTGCAAACTTGCCTTAATGTAGCTCATAAATTCAGTAGTAAGAGTATCCGATTCATCAAACTGGCTTCCTGTTTCTCGTGACTTATCATTGACAAACACGTGAGATGATCCTTGATGGAATTCCACTAAGAACAGCAAAAAAGAAGAATGATTTCTGGTTCAGCTCAACATTTGTTACACAACATAATTTACTTGTATTAAATCACAGAGTTTAAAAACAAAGTTTAAATTCAAACCACATTAAAAATTTCAAACAGGTTGCATATGCATGCCCAAAGCCTTCTGGGTAGGTAGGCAGGCACAGAATCAACAACAGAATTTCCCTGTATTTAACTTCCACATTTTTACATTCCAACCTTTTCTTGAGTTAGCATGGTGACCTGAATCATCCTTTATAATATGATCTTCTTCCACAATGTCTGACATTGGAACGTTAAAGCTGATAGTATCTTCATCAGATGGCTAGGAAAAAATAAGAGAAACACTAGTTCCAGCTCAAACCAAGAATGACAAAAATGTACATATTCACAACAGTGCTCAGTAAAGAGCTGCAAATTAACATGAGAGAGGATACCAGAGCATCTAACACGACCACATCCTGTTGCAAGAAGTTGTAGTCACGCTGAATACATGCTCACAGGAGGTTTGCCAAGCAGAACAGTTCATATGTCCTCTTTTCCTGTCTTCCTCACTGCACTAGTCCTCTCCTTGCAATGACACCACTGCACTGTGCTGCTCTCTTGTGCTTCCCTGGGGCAGCTGAAAACAGGGGCTCCTTGTAGCCACCAAAGTCTGTAGAAACACTTGGCCTCACATCACAGTCCTTTTTTTCTTTCCCTCCAAGACTATTCTTCCCTGCTTTACCATGAAGCTTCTGAACTGAATGCCTAGAGCAATCAAGACGAACTTTGTAGACCAAGGCAACATCTTTAATTATATTAACTGACTGAGCTGAAAAAAAAAAAAAGCATAAACTCTGAAGTACACTAGCCTTTTCTGACTTAAAAGCTCTCCCATTTTGTTCAGCTGTATTAGCTGGTACACTAAACACATTACTTGTATCTACAAACCTATCCCATCTATGACTTTACAGATAGCAGCTGCACAAGGAAGCACTGACACACTTCTGTCCCAGGCCACTACGGCTCTGTTTCTTTGTAGGGCCAGCAGTGACCTGCTCAAGTGGGACCTGCTCATGCTCTCTCCTGAGGTGAACTAGAGCAAAACCACAGTTTGCAGAAGAGGCCAAGTTTTTATTCTTGTTCTCCTAAGATAGAGAACTTACCATTACAGCAGTCTCAGAACTTTGCAAATGTGTTCGCCAGCAAACCCATGGGTGTTGCTTATTCTTTAAATGCTCTGTGTTTCTGTAACTTGCTACTCTGTGCATACATTTTCCATAAATGTATTCTGTAATTATAACTGCTATAATACATATATAGTAGTTTGTTTCATATCCTTGAAGAATATATATTTTTAAGGAAATTATATTCCCCATTTTATCAGTTCAGACCAGTATAACAAAAAAGATCTGCAATGAAATGGGACTGTATTATATATAATCAGTTATTTAATTCTAGCTAGCTTCTAGTAGAAGTTTGCCATTCTTCCTACTTTTATATGTTCATATTCCATGTAGAAAGTATTTTTTTCTAACTCCTGAAGCTAAAGTGTGTGATAAAGGAGGGAGCAAATCTACCTTGGTCTTAAAAACTCTGTCAAATATACATGCAGTTATTCTTATTTTCCAAGAATACGTTGGACTCAAAACATGTTGTAAACATGGACCATGATGAATGTTCTTTCTAATGAGCAAACTACATGTTATTAACTCTGTGGCTTCACTAGCTGTATTCTTCTGCTTAAGGAGAAAAATTTCAGAAGAGTGTTCAGGGGCTTCATAAAGCCTTTCCAAAATAAATTTCGAAATTTTAAATTAATAGTATTTTAAAACAAAACAAATTAGTAGCTCAAACAGAAAATAAATGATGCTTCAAGTATTCTAAGCACAAAAGCCACTGTTCTTTTAGATCTGAAGCAACGACAATCCAACAGCTTAAGAAAAAAAAAGACAGGTACAGTATAAATTCATTCAGACAACCAAGGTTACAGTTCCTTCTCTTTCAGGCTGTATCTCATGTGACATTTAAGCACTATATTTAATCATTCTAGATCAAAGTTCATGTTGTGTTAATTTTTCAACTATCCTTTGAAAATAGCACAGTAATATGTTCCTACACACATTATTAGAAGTTCTGGATCCTAAACAGGTACACTTTTCTTAGGGGAGTAACACATACTTTGAAGAAAATATTTTGGAGTGCTGGTATAAAAAAAGGAACAGACCATTCAATTTGGAAACAAAAAAATATTCCTTTTACAGGCTATGTCTGTAAAATTCTGCAACTGATTTTCCAGGTGTTTCCTGTCAGTATACTATGAAACAAAAACTATCCAAAGCAGCTTTGGATAATACAAAAGTATTGCTCCTTTGCAGGTGAAATACTGTATCCAACTTCCTTCTTCCACAGTTTTATTTTTTATTCAGACAGCAACAGAATATAATAGACATATAAGAATCAAAACTACTTAACGTTATTCTAAGAATTCAGATGACGCACTTTGAAAGATTCTTCATATACATTACTGCTGGTACTAATGCATCACTCACATGGGTATTAAAGCAGACACAACATTCTAATCTCATTCTCATGAATTTTAACAAAAGAAAAAATAAGGCCAAAGGAACTGGGAAAATTAATCAAAATGCTATATTTTTTCCTAAAAGATGAGGTACATGGTACACTGCCTTAAGGCAGAATTTGGCTTTAAGTTGCAGTGATCAATTTTACAGCAACACTACAAAATACCTTTCACTTGAAATGCCCAAGATGGCTCTAGCTGTGAAAACTGATGCTGTAATGACCCTATAAAGTCAGAGAGAGATACAGAAACAGTTCATTTCATCAACTACTCCCTCCTATGTGTATTCATCCAAAGTTAATTGGCAAGCTTCCTGAAGACTACATTAGTGTTCAAACAAGTGATTCTTTTATGTTATGAAGTTACACACAGGAAAAATGATGTTGTAGCATTTCCTGTAAAAGAGTAGAAACTCAATAGCCACTACCTTTCAGACTAGTTTGTACTCAAAAAAAAAAAAATGCCCAGAAACATGTTTTACTGATTGTTTTATGACTGATCATTTAATGTTTATCCAATGTTTGGTATCTAACTTTCTGACTGTAATTAATAACATATGTGAACCTGTATTTGCATCATGCTAATATTTCTTGAACAATTCCCACATCTTACACAGGTATTAAAGGTCACATCAGAACAAAAGCGAGTGGTAAATTTACTACCAAATGCATTTTGGATTACTGATCTCAGCATCTAGTTCTCCTTAATAGTAGAGCAGCAGTCAGGTGGGGATAGAATGAGTAAATTGTTCTCATATAAAAAAAGCTTTGTGCTATTAAAAATGTATTGGTTCACTGTTGGTAGTCTTTAAAGTATGTTTTCCAGCATTTCAATTGCTGTATTTTCATTACAGGTAACATAATCTATTTACTAATGGTGATATTTATAGCTAAAGAGGAAATTCTGCAATAACAGTTTCATTAACAAGCCAGCTGAGCTTCAGGAAGTGTAAGACTGGCAAAACAGTTTGTAAATGTCTCTGAACGGACTGCATGCTCTCACACCTAGAGGAAAACCATTAGAGAATTGGCTAGAAATCATAACAATTCTGCTTCACTTCCATCTACCAAGAAACTTGCCCAAACACTTGGAAATTCACGTGAGGTTTTTTAAAGTACTACTGTATTTAAAAGACCAATCAGTGTGTAAGTGGATTCATGTTCAATTTGCTTTTCAGTAACTATAAATTCAGTACCTAAGCTTGATTCTTCATACATTTATTCCACAAGAAACAGAATCCCTTTTCCTCAAAGGAAGAGAAAAACACAAAAAAAAATCAGTGCAAAATTATTTTAAGTAGCAAGAAGGTCATCCTTTTATTGTGAGGTATTTCCCATTAGGTCAGACCACAAATCCCATTATTGTACTTTTCAGAAAGATCATCATCACTGATTTATACTGCTCATTATTTAGTTATTTATCATTATGTATTCAGTTCAACTCCATATAGATTTAGTGCCCTGTTCAGCTGAGCAGTGCCTCAGAAAAAAAACCAGAACTCCGTGAAAGTCAGTTCCAACTGCTTAGGACAACACTAGTCCCACAAAGCTATCCTTTCTCTTTGCTCAGTCAGACAGAAAAGTTCAGGAAAGGATCTGAAGGTTTATTTTCAGCATTGCCTAGCTGCCAGAACATTTAAACACATTAAGATCTGCAAAGTTTCTAAAGTTTCTACATTTTAGCAATCTGCCATAACCAATCACAGAACATACTGGGACTGGGCACTGTTGATTCCAAACAGGAAAGAGTAATCAGGCAAAGAGAAAAATATGTGAGAAGTCATCAGCTTGTAACCTGTTAACATGTTTACTTTGTTGAAACAGCAGATGTGAATTCTGGTCTGTTTTTCATTCTCTAGATTATGCAAACTCCTGGAAAACTGTAGAAAATTTTCACTATTGGCAAGTCTGTAACCATTTGGAAGCGTCTCATTGCCAGACAGTGTACAAACAAAAAAATTTTTTAAAAAATCAAAAAAATCACAGGCTCCTTTTATCTTGGCTTTAGCCATTTCTTAGTGTGAAATTCTTGTCAAGGATATGGTTGCACAGCTTTTAAGTCTAAAAATCTTTTCATATTATTACCCAACTTAAAACACAGTCAAAATATGAGTGCTGGAAGAGGAGCTGGACACAAAATGCAGATAACTCACCTCTGTTGCTGACAAACGTTTATCACCATTATCACTACCAACACCTGAATCTGAGTCCTTTTTACTTGGGTAGATGTCATCAATGCTAGACGTGAATAAAAAGAATTAAAAATCATTAAAAAGTTATCATAGTTTTTATGTTCAAATTTTGTCCTGGTGTCACTTAACCCTGAGCAAATTTTGAACCATTCTTAATAACAGAAGGTGAAATAGCCTAGTACAGTAAATACTAAAAATTTACAATCTGGTGATGATAAAATAGATCAGATTGTATGGCTAGTTAGCCTAATGATTAATGAAACAACAAATCATTTGCTATTAGCTTGCTTTTGTCCATACACTAGGCAAAACTGCTTAGTTACTAGCTAAGCAGCACAGGAATCCAACTGAAGCAATTTAGCCATGGAAGAAGCATCCAAAATAGTAAAACTCAAACTGGAGTCAAGTGATTTAATTGCAACCATTGATCCATTAAAAATGAACTAATATCTCCCTGAGGCTTGAAGTAATTATTAACACAGAAACCTCCTTTTCATGCCTTAAAATAGACTTTGGAATTTAGGTTTTAAACAAAATTACTCTAATAACAGCAACTGCTCTCTATTCTGGTTTCATTACCCAATATGACCTCTACTCATTTTAAAGTGCACTATTAGATGCAATATTCTCATCACCTAACTTTTTTAAAAATATACATTATCCCTTTATTTGCTCTCCTGAAAACTGTGATACTGAAATCAGATTGACACAGCAATTTAAGAAAGGAGCTTTATCAGCCTTCACATGACTAAGGTATATGATTAATTAATCCTAATCTTAAATAACCTTTTATCAGTAAACACCGAGGATTGTTTTGTAGAAACTGCCTTTGGAAATCTACTCTGTACCATCCCCTTACCCTAACCTATATTCTTCAGTATGACCAAAATATCAGACAGGACATGACATTCCTGTCAATTTTCTTGTATACTAAAAGAACAAAACAGAAAACCAGTAGGTGCTTCCCAAATGGAAAACCTACTCTTCCATCCTGGATTCTTCTCACCTTTGCCATTTATCTGATAGAAATTCACAAAGGGATCTCCAAAGGTACATGGAGGAAAACAATTTATTTGAAACCTTACTGAGATGACTGAAAGGGAGATTCCATAACAGCTCTTGTTGTTTTCCTGTCAGGGTTTTAACAGTAACATCTTTATTATTATTCATATCAACACTTCATTTTCATTGAGTACTTCTCTTCAAGGATATTATACTTTCTCTGATTGGTTATATTACACTCCCTATGTTAGCAAAGAAAGAAATCACTAAAAGCTGATTTCCAACCAGCTATGGAGATCCTCATAGAAAGAAGCTGCTTTGTATCTGGTTCCTGTCCTTAAACCATGGTACAAGATGACCTTTCCTATGAATCTGATGCAAGACACAGAAGATTTGGCCTCATTTTGCTAACACATCAGCACACTTCATTTTAAAAGCACCTCAACATCCATGCAGTTATCTTTGTTTGGCAGATGACTTTGTATGAATTAAAAAAGATTAAGATTACTATGTCACGAATGTGTAAACATATAAATCACATATAAATCATAAAACATATAAATCACAAAATAACAGACAAAATTAAAATTTATTTAATGTGTTGATAGATAGATAGATCCAACACTTAATGTAACTACCATTTGATTGTTTTCAATGTATTCCAGGAGTCCACTAGGAAGAGGTTAGATTTAAACTAAGGTTCATTTTTAAACTCCTAACTAATGTGCTGCTAACTTTAATCAGAACTGATTTTTAATTTTCTAAACTCTTACAGGGATTTCATTAGAATAAAAGCAAATTTGTTTAACTTAAATCAAAGCAAATGAAATCTTTATGCAAAAAAGTACACTCTAAATAGCATCTAGAGAAACAAAATGGTGGAATCTAAAGATAAATACTATTTCATTGTTTATAAGTGTTACATGAAAAAACAAAGTGAGACTTTCATACATACCTCTCTTCCACAGGTTGTGGCAAATGCTGTGGTTCTATGGCATTAAGGTACAGTGAGTCTGCTGTTTTGATCTGACAGGCTTGTACAGTCAGATATTTGAATATATGCACCTTACCCTTTGTACAAATCTGTCAGACAAAGAAAAAATTAGGTTTATAACTACAATGAAAAAAGTAATTTATTCGAAGTGTCACTTAGTTTAAACCTCCCTGAAATTCAACTAATATTATAAATTTCACTTAAAGGAAAATAGATTTTACTCTTTTTTTTAAATTACAAAGTACTTCTATTATCTACTCAGTTATTTGTGTGTATCAGTATAAATATCCTCAGAGACTAAGACCGAAAACAAGAAAATAATGTATTCTACTTTACAAAAAGCCAACTGAGCTTCTAACTCAAAAAAATTACATTAAAATATACAGTATGGCCTATTACTAACTATAAAGCGAGTAATTAATTATTTTTCAAAATTAGTGTATAATGACATTTAATTAACCAGTGTGCTCTTTCTATCCTTGGTCCTTATGATGCAATTCATTTCATTTTAGAATTTTCTTTCTCTTTAAGTGCACACTTCAATTTACTTTGTATTTTTTTTAAAGGCAGTATCACTATTGATTATGAAAAGCATTTCTCCAATATAATAAAACGTCTTAAGTATTTCAACAGCTGTTGATCTAGAACAATTGTAGCTTTCAGAGGTGCAGTTTGAATTTACTGTTCAGTAAGTCAACAACAACAAAATTGTCCATAAGCAGCAAGCACAGGTTGCATTCCTTTATCATTATTACTCAGTGGCCTACAGTTCCAAAGAGGCATTTTATTTCTTTGTGTATCACAATCTATAAGCTTACACTATAAAGTGGAATAAATTTCACATGGATTATGTTTTAGACCATCTGCATATTTTTTAAGTTAATAGCAAATCACTGTAGGACCTTCTAGAACTGGATTCTTTTTAACAGAAAAAAAATTTCCCAGGAAGTTTATCACTACTCCTTTTCAAAACTATACACACATTCCAACATTAAGTTTCATATGCAGATAGAAATGAAAAAAATAAACAAACAGCTAACAGAATGGACACCTTCTAGACATGTGTTGGCTTAAGTGGTGTACAAATTCATATTGAAAACACAGGATATTTTTTATGTCTTATTTAGATATCAACAACTAATGTCTGTGACAAATGAAACTCAGAAGCCTGCAATTGCAGAAGGTGACATTTTACAGTCTAATGTGTTAGCAGCCATCCAATATTAGGCACAATTTAAATTATAGCTGTTACTTACTTGTGCTGGTGGAGATTGCAAAGGATTATTCTCAAGCAGTAATACTTGTAACTGCACCATCTTTCTAAAACAAATTGGAATCACAAGCACTTTATTGCAGGAAAAGTCAAACTTTACCAAGGGAAGCTGTACTAGTTCTAAAAGTAATAAAAAGGAGAGAAGGTGTTATATCTGTTTTTATTTTTGGCATAAAGTAATAAAATATTTCTGAATAACCCTTCTTTTGCATTCAGGAAAAATACAAACTCAGGGAGGAATAAGATCAATATTTACTCCATTCTATACTGGGAAATAAAAGAGTGTTATTGTTATAGAAGTAATAATAAATTTTAAAACAAATACTTCAACGTTTTTTTTTTTCCTGAAACTCAGCTGACAGCTCCCATACTGCATTCAGACACTTATTCAACTTAAAAGTTGCCTAGAATCATAAAGATACATTGAAGAAACCTGACACACTGTTCTTCAGTGGATACCATTGAATGTTATATTCTGCACACTCAAATGGAATAAATTCAAACACAAGGTAATAGCTACTTTTTAATTGTAGCTATTTATATGATTAAAAAGTACTTTCAAAATTATAATAGGAAGAGCTACTATAAAGATATTTTTTTGTTCGTTTGCTTTTACCTTGGGGTAAAACTTCGAGGTAATTTCTTCTGACATTCAGTTCTTTTAAAGATTTCAGCTGGCCTATCTGCTGTGGCAAAGCTGTGATTTCATTACAGCTGACATCCTACAGTAAAACAGTAATAACTGTTTATTATAAAGAATAATGAACTTCCAGCTCCTACATGTTCCATAATACAAACATAGTTAATTTGCTATTACCATTGTAACATTTTATTAACCTGGAAAAATGCAACAATCTATGTCCGGTAGTCACAATACAAAAAACAAAACAAAACAAAACAAAACCAAACCAACAAACAAAAAAAAAAAAAAAATAAAAAAAAAAAAAAAAACCCAAAAAAAAAAAAAAAATAAAAAAAAAAAAAAAAACAACCAAAAAAAAAACAAAAATAAAACCCCATGAGAAAATGTTTGCACATTATTTAAAACCAGACCAAATTCTTATTTGAAGAACAAGTTAATTTTAAAAGATAATTTAATTTCTATAGAAATATTCAAAACTATTTAGTTAAGAAGTTCTACTTTTTTGTTCTTTTCTTCATATGAAGAATTCAGTATCATGATTATATAACCAAATATGTTAGGATGAAATGTAAAAATCCTGGTGTGTGCATCTGAGTTTTTAAAAAGGTTCTTCTTCTAGATGGAATCTTTAAGCAAAATAATATTAATAACAATAGTAGTACAGTGGTAACATTCTGTAATGATGGTCAGTAAAGGCATGTATTTGATCATCATAGCACGTAGTAGGTCATAATGAAATAGGACAGAGCTTGTTTAGCATTACATAACTATTTCTAACAAGAAACTGCTACGAATGTGTATGCAAGATCAACTTCTTGGATTAAGTCAGTCTGCAATGAGACAACTGTTAAATACTAGCTATCATTTTTCCTGCCAAATGGACATTGAAACCTCTGCTTACATCCCAGACAACCAGCAAATTTGAGTAATGTCCCAATTATGCTTTCATTTCTGTATTAAAAGAGGGAAACAATATTTCACAGTATGGAAGCTGAAAGGGCGTAATACCAAATTTTCCTGAAAAGCCAACAGAATACTCCTACTGTCTCAACTGCTTCAAATGGATTTATAAAGTATCTGGGAGCTCTTCGACTACAAAAGTTTGAGAAGTAAGTCAGATTTCCAAGTCATGTCTTTGAAGATGCTTGCTTTAATACCAGCCAAAAGCATTATATTAACTCCCTATCTTTGAGCCTAAAATCTAGTTAACAAAAAAATGATAGTAAAAGCGAAATGTGATCAGGCAATGCTGCTCCCTGTATCCAACAAGTTTCTTCTTGTAATAGAATCTTAATGCTGCCGAGACTTCCTTCCCTTCTCAAAACACAGTCAGGAAATTACTGTAGCTCTTAGACAAGGAAATTTAAAATGCCAGGTAATGAGTGGATTTTTGCCCAAAGTTTGGTTAATTGCACTGTTCCCAGATCATTTATTTTTAAAGCTTCACTGTCCTATTTTTAATTTACAGTCTTTAAATTACTTCATAATTAGATACTTGATTTCTAGAGCACAGAATTTAAAGTCACCTTGTGGCAAAGAAATTCTAGACCAAGTGTACTTAGGCATACACATCAGAACAAGTCAGGGAAAGTGACAGAGAATTCTAGAGGAAGCACCAAAAAAAGAAAAAGAAACCTGGCAGTGTGTAACCTCAAAAACAAAGCCCACTTCTACTTACAGCCTTTCAAAACATCCTCAACAAGACTGATCTGTTGTGACAGTATGTCAGCGTTCACGAGATCTCTAGAGACAAGTGTCCTTTATCCTACTAAACACTGTAGTCCAATTTGCTTTTTTTTATTACTTTGAATAGCCATGGAAAACAAAGACCTATAATATTATTTGTAGTTATTCTCTTGACTATTATTAGGCTTCATGAATGTGTATGTGACAGTGTTAAACTTTCCCATTACTTTGGAAGTCATGGAAGTAATACTATCAATCAAACACCTATGGTTTCCAAGCTAGTAATTTTTTAAGGAATTATGCAACCAGCAATTTGGAACTCAGCTTCAGGGACATTTGCACGTAACTGAAGTGCCAACACCTACTCAAGTTCCATGGAGAACTAGAATTTGCTGAGGTCAGACTTCTTGTATTAATTATATTTTGTTCTCACGAGATAGGCCATGTCCTGTCAATTTGTCAAAATCAGAGAAATATAAGGTGTATTTAAATTTAACATTAATTTCTGTGGCATTAAGCTCAGTGGCATGAATACAAAATCATCATCTGTTTCCCTTTGTTTACGGTAAAGTTTAAATTGCCTTAAACCAATCAAATTCCGCATATACGTTCAGCAATATAAACAGAAAAAACAATATAGTACTCGAGCTCCATATTAACATATTTATTCATACACATGCAGAAGTTTATCCAAACCATTCAAATTGAGGCAAACTTCCTCCTTACATAATTTTAAACTTGGGACTCCTGACTGAGCCATTATTCCTACAAAGCACATGGGTTCAGTCAGAGCTTGTGACATAAAAGCCATACTGAATAGTAAAAAGAAGTTACACAGTATGTGAGCACATGGACCCTTTTGGGAAACAGCAGGCAGCATGGTCAGGCTGCTGTCTCTGAGTAGATGACTGGGATAAATGACATAAATCCCAGGTGAGAAATTTGAAGGCTTCCAACATGAGATTGGAGCAGCCCAGAGATGGAGAGGGCTGTTTCCTGAAGAAGGCAGAAGTGCAATGCTGCCTGATAGGATGGAGAACAGAATTTTACTGTACATCTGATAGTTTTGGGTACAATTATTGAGCCATCTCTGCCTAATTACTTTTCCTTGGTAGAAAGTAAGTTTCAGGTTATCTTCACACTAATTTTGCACTCTCCTGGCTGACAGCAGAGGCATGATTGCATGAAAGAGTTGCAAATAGAAGTAAATTTCTCAGCCAAATTTTACAAATAATGGCAATGTGTTCTGCAGGGAGAAAAATTTATGTTATAAGCACCAAAGTAAGTTACCAGTCAGAATCCTAAATTCAAAAGAATACCTGAAAATTTTCTGCATGTAATATCAAAATTATTCTATAGCTGCTACAGGTATGAAATTCATAGAAACACATACATGTAATAGAAAAACCATTACCTACCCCATTTTGGAGGACAGAGGGGAAAATCAAGAGTCTATTGCAAAGATCTGGTCTAATTTGCACCAAATTATGCCTATATTGTTCTACAGTGACTATAGGGGTAAATTTTGTATTAAAAAGGTAGGTAAAAAGAATCCTTTGCTATGTACACACAGCTCTCACTGTATGTGGCTTGTGAAACATTTGAGGAACCTGAGGTTGCTCAGAAATGTCCTGTTGATACAAGAACTGCATGGAGCCAGGTGGCATCTCAGGATTGACCCCCTGGCCCAGGCCAGCACCAGCACTGTGTACACAGCAAAACAACAGCATTCCCTGCCAGAGGGCTGGGTGATGCTTCTGCTTGAATTCCATACTCTTCAGGCTGGCATTGCTCTCACACAGCTGAATTTTTTGTGCAACAACTGCAATATGACTTCATGTTTTTTGTTTGTTTCTTTTACTCATTTTAGAACAATGATCACCTTATTATCTAAACTGCTTTATATTATACATGCCAACACAGATCCCTACTCTCAATCCTACCACTATTTGCTTTTCCCAATACATCACAGTTATGTCATTTCCAGTTAAATAGTGCATCTCATTTCACTAGAAATGTACCAAACACACATGGTGGCATCAAACTGTGTAATCAGGTCATCTGAACAGACTCACGCTCAATTTAACAAAAACCTGTTCTTCATTCAGCTCTGCCCCCGATGCCTTCTAAATCCCAAAGAACAAGCATCAGACCTTTTTCAGTTCTCATGTATCTTCTAGGCTACCAAAGTGACATGCAGCTAGAGCCTCTCATATGAAACACTTTTAGAGCAGAAATTTTTCTTCATGACAAAGAGTAACACTGAAACTATACTGTAACTGGAAAGCAATATGAAAATCCACTATTCCAGAATTTAAACACATTATATGCTTGAACTAAACAAACCCAATCTATTTCAGGTATAATCGGCATTGATTTCAAGCTTTTAGTTATTTTACTACGATTTTTTACTAAATTTAGCTTCAATTATTTATAAAACTGGAACCACCACCTTTTAATATATCTATTTTAAGCACAACAAAAAACAATGCTATAAACTAGCACATTTTTAAGATTAATTAAATCAGAACCATCTGTGTAATCTCACTAAACCCATCACATACATACAAAAATTTAAAATATTTGGTAAGATAAATTAATAATGCTCACCAAACAAAATAAACTTGCTAGTTTTAAGCTCAGTCATAACCCAGAAAGGAAAAGGTAACTACCCCCATCATCCCCATCAACTACTACATCAGTTGTAATATATAACAGAAGCCTGACTACAGGATGCTGGTTCAAGAATATCAAAAGGAAAAAGCCCCACAGTTGCCACCACCTATGAAGAATCAATAGCAGGGCTGGGGCCTCAATCAAGGTTATTAATTTCTGTAACATAATTTATCGGAGGAACTACTACGATAAAAATAAGAATATGATAACAAGGCCCTTTCGGGTACAGAAAAGATGTGCAAGGTAAATGCTGTCAGTGGAGGTACCAGCAGCTGGAAGGAAGTTCAGATCTGGTTGTTTTACTATGCATAAATTAGCAGTGTCAAAATTAGTTTATTTGTCAATTTGTATCTCAAAAGGTCAAAATAAATAGAAATAAACAGAAGTCTTACGTCATAAAGAATTCAGAGTCTCAGCTCACAACACATAGTAAAGGAAGATAAAGGGAGAGAAAAGGAAGCATTCTCTTATATATATTTTCCACAAACATGTGCAATTAAATTAATTTTAAGCTATAGTACCAAATAAGTTTTGCTTTTTCAGACTGTCATTGACTAGACAATATCTTCCAAATGATCTACTGCTTGGAGAAAGAGTATTCATGTGGACAGCTTTGAAAACAAGAGGAGTATAACCATTTTGTAGATCTGTTTAGATGGGTGTTCCAGGAAAGGAAGGTTGCATGATAAATGTAGTGAAATAAAATGAAAATAGATTGATAAAACCAGTATCACAAATGGAATGCAGTGTGGTAAGCAGATAGTAACAACACAGAAAGGAAGCAGGAGGGGAGGGTGCTACAGGGGGGTACAACCTTGCAGAGCCTGATGCCAGAACTTATGAACTCTACACAGTGAAACAGGGAGCCAGGGCAGGCAGTGAGCAAAACTGGTAAAGATGAGGAACTTTGAGTTTTGAATGAACTGAGGGCAGTGATGTTGTTTAAAACAGTCCTGAAGAACATAAAAGAAACTCGTATTGTGTTACTATCCAACACACTTGAGAAGTTAAAAACTTAAGTTTTGCAAACTACATTATAGTATTAAGCACTTGTTCAAATATATGTGAAAAGTGAATTTTATTGTTTCTATTTAAACTCAAATCAAAATAAAAAGTGAAAAAAAAGATCAGATCAGTAACATACCAATTCCATTAACTGTTTTAGCTGACCTATCTCTTCTGGAAGGGAACCTAGCTTATTGTTACTTGCAATTAAGACTTTTAGAGGAAGACCACACAGGCAAGCTGGCAAAGAAGAAAGCTGATTTCGACTGCAACAAAACAAAACAAAATATTAAAATCATCAGTGATGTTCTGCTGTATACTCACAAACTCTGAGAGCTGCAAAATTTCTTCATTTTCATGGGTTGTATTTTACGCAGATAAAATTGAAATTTTCAAATGGCAATCATTAAGAAGAGACTTGCACATCAGAAATACCTGATTATTGACTAACAATACTGCAGAATTTACCACTCTGGAAAAAATGCATTGTATCAGTTTAACAACATTGTAACAAATCTATTTGTCACAAAGAACAGATGTTTCCCTTCCTAATGAATACAGGAAAGTCAACTGAGACAGTATTTTCAAGTATTTAAACATGCCTGTGGTTTTATGTGCCATTAAAATGGATGCCTTTTGTTCCAACTGAAAAACAAATATATAAATTACAGACAAAATGGTTATTTTCTCAATTAATTTAAAGTACATTTATAGTTGAAGATTACTTGGTACATCTTGTTCTACAGTTCTATGCTATTAACCCAGGTAAATACAGCAAACTTTTCTGGACTATCAATGGTTCACTTCTTTCCAAGACTCATAAGCTTAAAGATGACAAATGTTATGACCCTTTGTGATGTCCACAAGATTAAAAATAGTAATTTGTGGCTCAATTCCCAGAAGAAACTTTATGCTCATCAGAATAACATAGTAATTACTCTCTCCTAGAATATTTTAAAGTTTTCTTAAAATATAACATTTTCTTTCTTATGATTATTAACCTGTAGTAAAACAATGAACAGTAACTTAAAGTGGCAACCCAGTACAAATCATTTTAATTAGCTCCTGACTACATGTTAAGGCTTCAGAAAGCAAAGATATATGACTGAACTCTGGAAACATGTGGCAAAAACTATCCTGTGTAATTTCCAATACTGAGGGGAAAAGAAACCAAACAAAAATCAAAATTCCACAAGTTGCAAAGCATTTCTTCAACTGCCAATCCAGCAGTGTGCTACAAAGATGCATAAAAAGATGCATATTCATGCTCCACACAACAGTCTCAAAATATTGTACAAAGCAAACTACTGTCATATCTCTGCTGCACATACCAGGATACAGACAGATACCAAGTAGCAAATCCAAAGAAAATAAACATGAGAAATCCAACTACTAACCAGCAGCAGCTGAAAAAAAGTATCAATGCTTATTGTGCAGCCAGTTTTCTTAATTCCAGCATTCTTACAGAAGACCAAGACACAACTTTTTTAAAAAATAACTTGGAAATATTTTTTCAAGTTCTAAAGAGCTCAAATTGAGGAAGCCTCCACTTTAAAACAGTAACCCTATACTGCAGATCAGACACAGATAAAAAATAAGTAAAAACAATTTTTAAGTTCCACAGAACTCAGAAGCAGCCCACTAAGAGATAAGGAACAGAGCATAACCAGGGCAAGTGAGTAATAAATCATCATTAGTTTAAAAGGAATTTCTTTAAATAAAACATGAGCAGTATCCACCAAAGCCCAAAGACTATATATAGATCTCTTGGCATCACTTTCTAAGGCTGTTTAACATATGGGCTCTGCTGGTAACAGGCACAAAAATATGTGTTTTAAATGTATTATATATTTCTTGCCAAGAAGCAACGTGGTTAGAAAGTCAAGGATGTATTTCCTTCTTCAGACTGTTCACTACATTCAGCTAACATGGGGAAGGGCACATTCAAGTGAAGAGGGGATTTTAAACTGAGAGAAATTACCTTATTTAATCAAATGAAAAGATTCCTTTTAATTTTGTCCAATTTACTGTCATATGTGATATAAAATCTATTAGCTTTGTGATGACTCAGACAAATTCTATCACTACACAGAGTTCTAATTCACTGTTTCATGACATTGAGTTCTAACCAAGTCAATTCTAATTCCTAAATTTACCAAGACATTTTATGTATATTTAATAATTTAATCCAGTTTTTAAGTTCTTTATGTATATCTAACAAACACTAATTCAAAATATCAAGTGCTCTTTCTTGTATATGTGCAGATACTCAGGATATACTATTCCACTTACATTTTTAGAGCCAAAATAGTGTTCCACAGTGGCCAAAACTACAGTACAGTAATACAGACTTGAGAAAGATCCTCAGTGTTGATAAAACTGATGATCAAACCTTCATTCCCTGAATTTAAAAGGCCAAGAGCCATTTCACCTGCTACTCAGACCTCATTCTGGTGAAGACCAGACTGTTATATCTTCACCCCAACTGAAAAGGGCTCACCTGCCCCCCATCAAGAGCACATGTGCATTCACCTGCACTTGAACTAACAGCAATTCTCTGTACTCATCAGTATTCACACACATTTTTCCTGGAAAGGAGGAAAAGGCATCCAACTCTTTGCCACTTTCTCCTAAAAAAGGCAGCAGCTGTATTTCTTTCATAATATGACTATGCTAGTGATAGATACAGAATCATGCTCTTCCATTCCATTCCCTATGGAGAAAAATATAAATCCTCTGTCTCTGTCCCTCCATCTTTTTAACTGCAAAGTGTATGTCAAATTTTAAAAAATTTGTCATCAGAAGTGAATTAATAGAATACAACTGTTTCGATGTGATTAGCATTCTGGATTTGTTAGAAGGTTAAGGGACAGAACTAGACTAATATTGCTTGGCTTTCTTTTAATAATTATTTTTACATTTTGGCATTTACAATGCCTTCATCCAGAGCTGTCTCTGCAGCCAATGAGCTTTTGCATTACCCCTTTCAGTAACATGAAAAAATGCAGTCAGTTGTGCCAGAAGCTTATGAAGTGCAGACAAAAAAAGCTTTACATATTTGCAAATAAACAAAAAAAAAGTGGCAAAGTTAAACTTACCTCAAATTTAAGTAAGTTAGCATTTGCAAGTTTACTATGGCATCTGGTATAACTTTGATGCAATTGTGGTATAGATTTAGTGTTTCCAGTGACACAAAATGGCACAACTCCGTAGGAACTTCAGTTAACCTATTTTTGGATAAATCTGAAAAGAGGAAAAAGAGAGAAGGTACATTTTTTTGAACCGTCAGAAAGATGTACTTTGAAAAGCTGTGCTTTATTAAAGTAAGTGAATAAATATAATTTACAGGGAGACAGCAAATTAGACCAGTATTTTTATTAAGCAAAGTAAAACTAGTACAATCTTTTACAATTTTGAAACGGAACAGGCTGCATATAAAAGAGCAAACATTCAATTAGGATTTATTTGGTCTAATAAAAAGTAATTATTTGCAGGACTCAATATGCTGAGGAAATAGCTGCAAACAGATTCCAAAGCTCATATAATATACCCAAAGATCTAGCCAATACACAGTTAGACATCTGCAAATAATGATAGCACTGAGAGAAAACAAGTAACCATGATTGCATCTTTAATTTCTTTAAATAAATAAATAAATTAGGTAATTCTTCAAACTGACTTTTTTCTCCTGTGTCGAAACCATTTATAAATGAATGCTACCTAAAGAAACAGCAGAGGTTTTCAAGAATGGATTTTATATAAATACATACAAGACAACAATGATGGATTCCAATCCCCCAAAGCCACTGCTTGTACCCACAGAACAAAAGCTTTTTACTTTTGATCAGTTATTCATTCATTTCCCATTCTAAGCACACAGACACAAAGGAAAATAAGGAGGAAAAAACGTTACTGAGTTTTGTTACTTAACTACCACTGTATGAAGAATGAGGTATCATAATACCGATGTAAGCTCAAGTCATAAAATAATAGTGCATGCCAGTGTTCAAGTGAATCAACTGGGCTCAAATCATTGTTTAAATAGTATTGCAGAAGAAATATCTTATCTTCAGAAACTACACAAATGCCACCTACCCGTGTCATCAGCCAGATAACCTGACCTGAAGAATGGTCACCTTTTAAGTGGAACACGAATGTACTTATGCAAAAAGTGAAATGTCTGATGGTAAAGAAAAAAATAGAACTTAATTATCTCCTCACTTCACTGCTGCTATTTTAGGCCTAGTGCCTGATCCTTCAAAGCCTCTTTCAAAGCTTCCTTAAATTAAATAAAGGAAAAAGCAGCCGAAGTATGGATTATTTCCACAGCCCTGATGATCTGTTTCCTGTCTTTAGGGCTATAAATCATATTTTTGCTTTTTGTGAACAAGCAGGTAGAAGTCTGAAGAATTTTTTAACATCCTTCGAAGTTTGCTGTGCAGAAGCACAGCTTGAATTCAAACCTATCACCAGTCAGAAGGACTTATTAGTTTTGTTCTTGTCTCCTGCAATGCAAGCTGAAATTCAGCACATTCTGTTCTTTGTCAGCTTCCACTTAGCTTCACCTCATTGCTTCCAACAAGAAGTTGGCTTCATTATTCCATCCCCTACCAAGACAGTTGTGATGGCCTCCAGGTGCAGTAACTGAGAGCAGCTCTGCTGACCCTAATGGTAGCGTGATTGAGTTGAGCACCTCAACCAAAATTATTCACTTCTAAGTTACTATACAACAGCAACTCTAACTGCTCTGCTTTCTCTTACCAGGCTTTGATGGTGGTTAGATGCAGCATTACCTCATATTCTCCTTCCCTTTATTTCTGACATCAAACAAAAGCATTCCCTGTTGAGTGAATCTTACTACTGTTTCAAAGCAGGAGAAAGCTCTTCAGTGTTCCTCTGGTTTAGTGCTTTAATTCTCTACTGTTTTCTATTTATCCTGAGAGCATTTGTTCACCAGCATGGCATTCCAAAAGAATTCTGCTGCCTTTCTAGCTATGTTTATTATCAGGTATTAACAGAAGACTGACATGCTGTAACTTTTTGAATCATGCAGGGGCTATTCATATTTTACAATTTGATTGCAAAGCAAACCTTGCATTCTTTAAATCATGTTTTTCTGTGGTGACATTGCTACAAACATCCTGCTTGCTTTCTCCTTTAAAGTGGAAGGAGCAGCAAAATCCAGATGAGTGAAGTGAACTCTCCTAACGCAGTTCTGGAGCTCGTGGCAGGAGCTCTGGCATGCCCCAGGTCAGAGAGAGTCCGGCTGCGTTACTTCTGTGCGTCGCAGAAGCAACTTTGGCATCAAGAAGGGAGCTGCTGGCTGAGCTCGCTGGCTTCTTTGCAGAGGAAACACGGCAGG
>NW_008238132.1:5956877-5988897 GCF_000691975.1 Corvus brachyrhynchos | reverse complement strand
GTGAGGACAGCCGAGAGGCGGTAGTTACAACAGATAACCAGTGAACAACAGAGTAACCGAGAATTTTCCCGAACCGGGGGAGGTGGCTTGGACCCGGGCACCGCCCAGGGGGTGCAGCTGAGGCTTCTGAGCCGCCCCTCGACCCACCCTCCGAGTCTGTGTCTTGGGGAAACTCGGTCCAGGGATGGGGCTGGGATTGATTGGCATCTCGCTGCCCCAGCCCTGCAGTGGGCTGGGTCACAGCAACACTCTCCATCCAGGGTGAAAACCACCTGTATAGCACTAGATGGAGAGTAATAACGCGTCCTTCACTTGATCGCTCTCCAGTGATACACAGATCAAAACCTGTGAACACTAAAATGTTACTTCTTCTCAAACTGCAGCCTGCCACCTTAACTCCCTCTTCATGCCTGTTCACATTTATCTTCACATCAAAAAAAAAACCTGTTGCCACAATATTTGACTCACTCTTGAAAAATTCTAGTATCTCAAAAAATCAAAATAGCAACTAGACTGACCCTGTTCCTAATACAGACATTACTACCACAATTAAATGCCTTTAATTTTTTTTTTTAATTTTTTATTACTATCTTTTGTTCTCAAAATTTTCTTTCCGAAGGAAGAAAAACAAAAACCACACAGATCATAACAGACAAATCCCTTCCTGTCATCCACAGGACACACTACACACACAACAAAGGAAGTCAATTATTTGTTGCTGTCTAGTTATCACAGTTTGATAATTTCAACACCTGCATCTATTGTTGCTTCCTGAATAATTATTATGATGACAATAATAATAATAATAATTCTTAAAAACCTAATCTATTCACAGTATAAGGCAGAGGAACAAAAACTACACATTTTATTTACCACTGTTGTAACATAACTTAATAGAAAAAGCAGAAGTTTGTCACTACAGTTTACTGATAAAAGGTATCATTAATAGCAAATCTGAATGTCTTTGTGGAACACAGTACTGGAATGGAATCTGACATACAGAATACCCACCACATTTTTAACAAGTGGTATAATTTCTGCCAAAAAATAGACCTGCCTGATCATATGGAAGTAAAAGAAGAAAACAGACTGCTTTTATTCAATCCTAGAATGAATGTGAAGCTCTGAACATGATACAGCTGTGAAGAAAGCTTAGCAGCTTTCTGAAAATTCCATACAGGAAAGCACATCTTCACAACCTAAAAGGAAAACAGCCTGCATAACAGTTTTATACTGCACCTTATAAGCCCATACAAACATGTAGAGAAACTTCTGAAGTTTACATAATTATTTTGATACTACTTTTTACGAAGGTACTTTTGCCTCAAATTTCTGCATCTTACAGTAAGTCTGTAAAAAACTCAGAGTTAACCTGAAATACAAGTTCTAGAATAAAATACAAGAATTAAGACTTTAGGAAAACTTTTGAACACACTGAGAAAAATAGTATGCATATATCTTGGTTTTGTTACCATTCATGAATTTTTTTCATAAAAATCCATAAATTTTTTCATTTCTGAAAAATATTTTGCAAAGGCATTCTTGGGTTATTTACGTAACAGGAGAAATGCAGAAACTACACTTTTAAACAACTTGTGAAAATACTTTCAAAGTACAGAAACAACTAGTTGGCAAACCTTTAGTTTCTTACTGCAATTCTTTAACTCTACACTTCCCAAATTGCTATGCTACACATCCCCCTTACGTCACTAATTTGAAGAACAACACTTCATGGTAGTTACTAATAATGAAGATAATGTACAGACTGGGTTTTGCTACAGAAATGACAATGAAC
Organism: Corvus brachyrhynchos; assembly: GCF_000691975.1. NCBI lineage: Eukaryota > Metazoa > Chordata > Aves > Passeriformes > Corvidae > Corvus > Corvus brachyrhynchos. The sequence goes on along the minus strand of NW_008238132.1, from coordinate 5,987,102 downwards.
AAAGGGGTGGAATTTGCTGGTGTTTAAAAGAATTTTGAACAATTTGCTTAGGCTATGTAACACAGGGGAAATCTAACAAATTAATGAATCTATGATAGCAGAAAGACATTTCATAGTTGCCAAGACAGTACAGGTAGGTTTCACCTGAGGTCACTATTTCCTGTAAGTTCTATTATGAAATAGGTGACACAAATATGAAACAATGGGACAGGGGGAGTCCATGCAATGGTATGAGCTTCCTGTTTTAAATGAAATGCACCATTCATTCATTATTTGTGACACCAAGATATTTTCAAACTACATCTGGCTTTACTTTGTCTTTCCCTGCCAAGAACAAGTTTGTTAAAACTCCAAAATAAAGTAACAGAACACAAAAAAATAAGCAAGCCAGTTTAGAAAAATATTAGATGGAATCTTGATCTTTAAAAGAGTCAGCAGAATTCTGGCATAATGACATGGCTTTTGTATGAGAAATATTACTGTCTTGGAAGCCAGACAGAAACTACACAAAATAAGCACTTCCTTAGCTGGGAGCGAACAATAAAAAGCAAAAAAGTTCACACCGGTAAGTAAGCATTTAACAGAAGACTCCAAGCCTTGTTTGGTGACTGGCACACTGCATGGCCAGGAAGCACACTGCCATTACACCAGTAATTACTGGCCCCCATCCCTGGGGCAAAACCTTTTCATTCCTGTAGCTCTGACAACCTCCACCACAATGAAGTGCCACCACTGAGTAGGACCTTCCTGACTTCACATTTTACAGCCACATAACCAAGTGCCACTATACCTGTATATATTATATACACATGGTACAAAACACTGCACTGCAGAAACCAAAATGGTTTTGTCAAAATAAACAAAATAATATTAGAAGTCAGATAGTTACATTTCTTTCACTAAAGCTACTGAAGTGCTCCAATTTTACTACTTTCCAGTGATTAATATATTATTAAATATCAGTTATTATCACATTATTAAATTAAAATTGCACACTATTCATGAGAGAGCTAAACAACTTAAGACTTTAAACTGTAACAGTAATTCCTTAAATAAATATGCACATGCACTACTACATCATAAATCTTGGCCAAGAACTTCAAAGAAAGCAGTTTATTAAAAAGCAGTGATTTACACATTTCAGATGTTAGACAAATTCACTAAGTTTATGTTTCTAGCACACAAACCAACAATAGACAAAAGTTGAAACTGTGCTATAAGCATCTATCCACCATTGAACAGGAACATATCTATATATATATAAATATATATATATTTATGAAATATCTGTATTTGCTATGAAGTTCTGAAATCAAGAAATTGCAAGGGAAAAAAGTTGCCCAAACAACCTTAATTCCAGCCCACCAAGTCCCTTTTTTGTAGGATTCAGCATTTCCTGAATAAAAGACAGTAATAATTTTGAAGAAGCAATTTGCATTTGTACTCAGATACCATTCAAGGCATTCAAATGAGATGTCTGAAATGCATTTGACAAGGAATTCAAACAATTCACTGTAAAAGCCTAAAAAAAATAGTAAGCTCAACCCTAATTTCATAATGCAAATAACAACGTTAGAAAATACATAAAGAAGTCTACAAAGGCATAACTATATGGAGCTTTTCCTCTTATACTGTAAGCTACCCATAGTTTTATCAGTCTTTGAAGAAGCCTGTATCTCCTCATTAGCAAGGTATATCTTCATTGGCAACTGAAGCCACAAATTGATGGCACCGTATTTTGGGCATCTTTTCGAATATCTACTTAAAGTGCACTTCAGATCTTTGGCAATACTGTACCCCACTTTGGCAAAGAAGGCAAGTAATTTACTCTCAATATAAGACAACCAATCTATGTCAATGACCTCTAATGAAGCAATTACTTTGTTCCAGCCTTCCCCCTAAATGGTAGGAAAACACACCATTCTAGAGACAAATGCTATCCATTAGTCATGAAAACACTAATGTAACTATGAAGTGCTACATACTTTTAAGACATGCCCTACGAGTTGTCATTATCTCCATACTCATGGCAGGATACCTACTCGTCCTCTTTCAGCCAGAATTTATGAATAATGTCTTAGGTGTACAGCCAGCTTTTACTGCAGTCAGCAACTTCCAGGACAGTGATGCTACACGAGTGAAAAAGAGACAGCAAAGATCGCCACTGCCTCTGGCATGAAATGCATTCTGCTTTACTCGTGACCATTATGCCAAAAAAATGCACAGCATTTCTTCACTAACAGACATTTCTATCTCAGTTACTTAGCAAGCAGAATTAAAAATAACAGAAGACAATGAATGTTCAGTAAAAATAATTCTGCTTCCTATAAGGAAAAAAATATTATATAGTAATGCATAGGCCCAAAGTTTTTCCTTCTGAAAGTACAACTTGTACCAGATTGAAAAAATGTAGCTCTAATGTTGATTCCTAGCAAAGCCATCATTACTGATCCCATAGTATGTAACAATAGCATCTGGATCAACACTGCTGAGTCCGGATGTACAGCTGCTGACTCAAAACATGTAGAAAGTGCATCTGTCTCAGGCAGAAAGACATAAAAACATACAGACCTTGCAAGACAGTATTTTGAAAAGATTATGAAGCAACCCTGCCATCTCATACCCTTGGTAAGCACTACTTCTGAGCACTCTCAGCATGTTTTCCATTTCCGTCTGTCTCCCATTGATTAATTTAAGAACTAACATTAAAAATCTCCACCTCAAAGTCACAGTTAAATTAAGAGCACACTAGAGATGTAGGACATTTCAAAGTAATCATATGTATACTTTTTGTATACACTTTTCTTTTAATCACTAGATTTAACACATCAAAAGTTTCTCCTTTACCACTGTGTATAATATGTGGGAAATTTAAAGGGCTAATACAGAGAGGAACTAAATGTGGGACTTAGAGGAAAGGGGGGAAAAAAACCAGGACTGAATAAAAACAGGCTGAGAGCAGCAACCCGTAGAGCCTAGCAGAGGTGTCACCACTAGAGGGGGCCCCGATCTCACAGACTTGGCCAACACCCTGCAAGGGTGTTTCTCCTTTTGCTTCCTTTAGAGCCCATCCCCAGAGGATGAAGGGGACAGAAACGGGAAGGTTCGCTTTAAAACCACCCCTGGGCACTCCAATGAACCTGTCGCCCACCAGTTTTCAAAATATCATAAATGTAGCTGCTCAGTTGCAATCGTTACTGCAGGAAGCAAATACATACACTGATGTCCAACAGTGTTAAGCCCTCAAAAAGAAAGTCCATTCTAAAATAGTCACATTGAGGTACTTTTCCCCAGCCTTCATTCAGAAGATGCAAGAATATGAGGCATCCTTGAATCCTCTGTAGTACAGCAATAGCAATGTTTGCCAAAATGATGACACATTTGACAAAGACCCTGCTTGCATTTCACCCCAGCAATCCTTATTTACTCTATTCCATCCATCACAGTGGAATACATGGCTTACTTTTCCACAGTGACCTGCAATAAAGCATGGCCAAATGTAAGAAACATGCATCCTACATTTTTTCTTACGTAGTGCACTAACTAGCCTGAAGCAATCCAGCATTGTGCAAACATCACTTCAGGGTTTTTTGCTTCCTCTGTGTGAAATAACAGAGGAAGGAGGGAGCAAAAGCCTGGCATATTCTTATTATTAGCTCCATAGCACACTCCAGTTCCAAGGAGACAAAAGGAAATTTCCCTGCAAGAAACGTGGTCAAAAGAGTATCACAAGTCTGGAGGAACAAAAAAGAGATGGTTACTATAGCAGTCTGCTTCATTATCGCACCTGCTTTTAGGTGCCAACATGTAACATTTAAATTTCTCCTTTATCTTCTCTTTCTTCTTCTTTAGGACAACAGTGGTTTGGGGTTAAGATTGACAGAAAAAACTGTTGGAAATGAATCTGTTGTGAAAGTGCGCAAGATTCCCTAAAACCATACTATAAGACAACAGGATTATTCCTGAGGACCTCCATGTAGGTACAAGTAGATGTGGACTAGGGTGGGTTGACCCTGGCTGCCCACCAGGTGCCCACCCAGTGGCTCTATCACTCCCATCATCAGCAGGACAGAGGGAGAAAACACAATGAAAAGCTCATAGATCAAGATAAGGACAGGAGAGATCACTCACCAGTCACTGTCATGGGCAAAAAACAGACTCAGCTTGAGAAATTTAATTTATTGCCAACTAGTAAGAGAGTAGGGTAATGAGAAACATTACCCAGTGACTAAAATCGCCTTCCCCTTATACCCTTTTTCCAGGCTCAACTTCTCTAATGATTCTCCTATTTCTCTCCCAGCCCCCATGTCCCTCAGTGGTGCAGAGGAACGGGGAATGGGAGTTGCGGTCAGTCCATAAATACTTCTTTTCTGCCACTCCTTCCTCCTCTTACTCTTCCCCCTACTCCCAGACAGGTTCATCCCATGGGCTGCAGTCCTTCATTAACTTCTCCAACACAGATCCTTCCCACAGGCTGTAGTACTTCAAGAACTGCTCCTGTGTGGGTCCTCTTGCCATGCGAACTCCATACAGGCACCCAAACACTTGTATCATGAGATGGAAAAAAAGTATCTAGCAGCAAACATGTTCCATCAACACAATGACCTTTAATAACATGTGGTATGAAACCCAGTTCATGGCCCATGAAGAATTCCTCCTTCTCCCACGCCTTCTGCACAAGAGGGAGGATCCAAGTCATTAATTTTCATTCCTCAATAAACAACCAGCCCTAAGAAGGATCAATGGATTGTATCACGCCAGTATTGTATCCATCAGCCTGAGCAGGACAAATATTTCTGGAGTTTTCTCAGACACGGCAGCAGTAAGAAGAAATCTTCATTCAACTCTGAAAACTTTAAAAACTGCCATCTATCTCCCATTTTTAGCCTTTATAGTAGGTTGACTCAGAGCACTGAAGAAAATAACTGAAGTGTTTACATCATGCACTATCCACCTGAATATCTTTACTGTATGGAACTACATTTCAGTCATCTGCCTGAACTGTTCCTATTGGCACATGAAAAAAAAATTCACAGTGAACACCCACAAATGAGAGGAGGGCTTTCTCTGCCTTCTCTGTGGAAACAAAAAGTATCTTGATACTGAAAAGTCCTCAACATTAGCTTCAGACACCACGGTACACTTTAATTATTAGCACAGAATGATGCAAGATCAGGTAAAACTGAAGGCTGTAAGAGGACTTCCAGGTATATTAGAGATGTCTAGCAGAACTAAGACTTAGATTATGAAGTTTTTTTTCTGAAAGAAGAACAGTGACCACTACTTTCATCAAATTCAAAAGAAAAGTTGAAAAATATATAAATTTCATACACATGTATATAAATGTGCAGGTACACAACCTTATTCCATTCAAGCAACTTCTACCTATTGGAGAACTGGAAAAGATGTGAAATAAAACCAGAAATTGCATTCTATTGCAAAGAAGGCAGTGGATCCCTGCACAGACACACTCTTCCAGTATCTTCTAGTACAAATCTCTCGTTTCAGCCACAGAGATCTTCTTTCTTAAAGCTGTCTACTTTGGAAGTCAACACCTTCCACCTCCATGGGGGAATTCCACATGATGTTCTTAAAAACAGCAGGATGTAATCTAATGCTCTCGAACCTCTTCCAGCCCCCAGACAGCACTACTAAGAAGAAACAAGCTGAATGCAATGTCCAGGTTTGGTTTTCACTCCATTCTCTCTTTTAATAGCTATTATTTATTTTTTCCCCTCAAGCTGTGAAGAGAGGACACTGTTTATGCTCTGCTTTATCTGCCTCAATGACCTGCTCAAAGAGAAGTTACCTCACATTTACCATCTGGTATAAGTAGCACATAAACCAATTTCTGTGAAGCAGCTCACTTGCCTGCACTTTGAGGGTGATTATTTTTCACACCTGACAGACTTAAATGCTACATTTGCTTTTTTAAAATTCATTTTACACATGAACAGTCTCACTGTTCTGTAAGAAAATCTGCTACAAACATGGAAACGAACAAAAGTTATTTGATCTTTGGGTATATCAAAGGCATGAGGGCAAAGACATGAGAAAGCTACCTGATGCTAATTTACAGTGGCATGGAAAGCAGAGTATTACTCATCTAATCACTTCCCTTTCTGTCTGCCCATCTCCCACAGATGTCAGGGTTAATCTCCCTTATCTATATTACTCATGTCTTTCTCCCACAATGGCTCTTGAAGTCAGCACAACATAATTGTAACAGTTTATCAACACAAATCTGTTTTGTACCATGAAAGCTGACTTACACTATTGATCACAACCTTAAACAATGAAGTAATTATATGGCTGTTACACAGTAGGTATAACATCTGAAAGAATGGCTAAGTCTTTCAGACTTCTAAACAGAACAGAAATCCATGAAAACATTATCAAAAAGTAAGGTACCAAGAAAGAAAAATCCTGGAATAAACAAATTGAGGTGTAACAAATAACCAAAAATCAGATGGCTATTCCTAGATTACAAAAAAAAAAAGGAAAAAGTAATAAAAATACTTCCTTGAACTGAAAGCAAAATGAGCACAGTACATATTTTATCCATCCTTAAAAAAACCCCAAAACAAACTAAAAACCATGTAGCTGGAACCACTAGAACTACAGACCTGTAATTTTTGTACTAAGATCTCCAGCCTATGTAAGGGTTCCCATGGCTCTTTCTTAAGTTTAAGACAATGTTTCTCAACCTTATAATTTTTTTTTTTCCTTCATAATCAAAGAACCTTGCCTTCTTTGGGGAAAACAAAACCAAAACAGATATCCAGTATGCTGCTGATTGGTCAGGGAGGGGTTGGATGGATAACATATGCAACTTCTTTTTTTAACTTGTTCTAACAAGTCATAGTTTACAACAGGATTTTAATCTAACATCTTTACAAGATGAGACACATCAGATACACAGACTCCAAAAAGACTTGGGAGGGGGAAGTAAAATTCACACACAACCTTTACTTATAAACAGCCCAGTGCCTGTGACTGGGCAGGCAAAAAGCACCTATGTTTGCCCTAATTCTTGCTGGGGGATACAAGTGGGAATAAGGCAGCAGGCACCAATGGCACTTGTGGGGCAGCCTGAAACCACAATGAAGTACCAGTGCTGCTGCTATGTAACAACTGCATGGCAATACATGCTTAAAAGGGACAAAAGAAAGTCTCCTTCTGGTCTAATTTTTTGTTGTTTTGGTGGTGGGGGGGGGGGGGGGGGGGACACTTCACAGTCAGTCTTCTGAAGTGCACAAAATAGTTCAACGCTCATCAGTGTAGCCTACTAAGCTGGTCTAAAATTTCTGCTTCTGGTGTTCATTTCTACTTCCTTATTCATTTTCCTTTCAAACTACCTTCCAGGAGGTCAAAGTTCCATCTTACAGGCAAGGTATTACCATGGTATTTTTCTATAAGAATGATTTTGGGCTGAGTACTCTTTCTGAAGGAATTCAGTTGTGCTTTTGCTTTTACGCATATCTGAACTTGCACCTTCCTCTTCATTTGATGGCTCATGCGCTCTCAGTGTGGTAACAATGGGTTATCACAGACACAGAACAGGTTGCATAAAAAGCAGGAAAAGGACAGGAAAGTGTTAATTCACTATCAATATCCCCATCAATAATTAAAACAAAATGTAATGAACTACAGACTCTGAGGTCTGATCCTGAAAAGGCTACAAGAGCTCGTTTATTTATTCCTAAATGAGAACCCTGCAGGTAGATAATGAGGAGTCCTGTGAAGAGCTGATGGACAGCATTATTACCTTTCAGTTATCGTAGCCTGATGTGTAGAAGCAAAGTCTAAGCAAGATTTAACAGATCTTAGATTTAAGAAGTCCAGTAACTGCAGTGCTGTAACACTGTTATATTTAAAAATAAAAAAAACCCCAAACCCCAACCTTTTACTCAACCTGCTTTCTTCCTGGTGATAAAATATAATAATGCTTTAATGAAACAGTGGGGGTTTGTCAGAAGACAAAATTCTTCGTTGTACAAGCTGTGAACCCGCTCAAATCAGTGACAAAAAATGTTTTGATACACATGCTGCTGCAAATCCAGGTCAGTTTTTGTGAAAAACGGAATCAAGATAAAAGCTTCAGGACTAGAACTTGAAAGATTTGGGGAAAACACCTTAAACTGCGGCAGCAGGAAGTGCAAAATATTTTTTGGGGGGGGGGTTTAAGAACTTTTTGGCTTGATTTGTTTATCCAGCATTTACATTTTAAAATCTTTAGTATGAGATGAACTGTTAACTTCTAAGTCTTCCACCAGAGAAGGTGCTGAACCTGGTTGTTCAGAATGCTGAACCTGCTAACCTTATACTACCACTACTGTTACTCAGTGGCTAAACTTCTGCTGATATCATGAATTCTGAATGTGCCATTTTGACTTACTTCAATTTTTAAGTCATTAATGCACTGCAAAACTCACTGATTTAATAACATACCTTTAACAGACTAAACATTCTGACTCAATAACTGGTATTTTAAATGTACTCCGAACAAGTTCATTAATACACAGGTAAAGTGATCCACTGGTGATTTAGACAACTGTATGACTTTTCAGACAGTAATAAAAGTCATCCTGTCAAGTCTTTGACTCTTCCCAAATCCATTCTTATGACACAGTATCTCAGTGTTAAGTACTTCAGTCACCCCTAGAAAGAAGAGGTTGCACCTAATGAGAAAACTCTGGTTTTAATCGAAAAATTGCCTGACATTCTCCGATCACAATTTCTTTTCTGCATTCGAAAAACAAGTCTCACATTTTTATCTACCTCCCTCCCAATTCAGCCTCTTTTTACTCAGAGAAAAGAAAAAAAAAAGAACAAAAAAGAAAAGAAAAACAAAAAGCCAAGAGTTCACAAGAGGCTCTAAAATTTTCATTTGGACTTACTCCAAAATTGGGTAATCTTTGTGACCGACACATACTCTCCTCAACTCACATCCCCTCTCCCTCTGCCTCATCAAAACAGTTAGACAGGGAGATTCTTCTTTTGGGAAGAACTTCCAAAGAGATTCACCAGCAAATATACAATTATAAATGCATTTTACTTCAGAAACAAAAAAAAGAGCTCTGATTATGCAGAAATTATGAATCATTTCAACCAGCAGTTTTTCTCTGCAGGGATGACAATAACACATACCCCCATGTGTTTCCTATGCTTACTTAATGAAAGTCTCATCTCTGAAGTTTGTTTATTCCAGATTAGCAGATAGCAGAAAATCAACTCTAACACAACAAGCTTCTAATGTGGCTTGTTCTGAGTCCTCTGCCAGCACACCTGCAGATATACTGAAGGTGTTACTGGAGACTATTATTCCAGAGTTACATACTCCATGCAAGATGCAAGACAACTGTTGTGCTATAAACTGTCAGTTGCTCTGTTTTCTGTACGCAGCAGGATTTGATTTCACAGAAAGCTAATTTTAACCCTTGACTGAGAATAGAAATATCTATTTTATACCATGCTCTTGTAACAAGTGGAAAAGTTTAAAAGGTCATAAAACTTGGTTAAAAGGTTAGTTTACACTTTTAAATCAAGCATCTCAAGATTTAAAATGCTAGGAAGCTTAAGATATATTCTGTCGTGATCTGCTATATCATCTGAAATCTTTTGCAGGAAGCATTTGTGAATAACAAATTCCCCTACAGTTTTTTCCAATGCCTTACATGCAGGAGGGCTTTTTTCTTGATTCTACAGCTCACTTGCTGTACATCCACCCACATGGATATGTGGGGCTAAGGACAAAGACTGGCCTTTTAACAATTCCTCCCCTCACTTCTTGCCTGCGATATTCATGCGAACATTATTTTCTCCCAGTCATTCTTCTACAAGACAAATAAGCAAGCTGGTTTCTTCTAGTTTCCTCTTGCTGCAGTTTGCCTGACCATCCAAGTCCTTTTCTACACCTGTTCCAGTCTTAAGTCACCTTCCTTGAACAGGAATGGGACAGAACCCACCACAGGAGTTTTATGTTACACCATTGCCATGCATAAAATCATTAAGAATTTCCACTCTGCATTGAAATAGATCTTCTGATAAAGCCTCAAGAAAAAAATCAGATGATTAAGATTTGTCATACTGGTGGCTTGTGACCACCTTTATCATATCTAGGTTTTCTTCCTTTACTAATTATCAGTGATGAAATCACAACTTAGAGCAGCCACTTCACTTTGTGACTCTTTAAATTTTCTTGTGGACCATTTTCTACAGAGCAATGAATGTTTCCAGTGCTAAATGTACCCTGAGTGTTGTCATAAATCAGTGATCTCACCATAAGGAAGTAAAAGTGCTTAAGAAACACAACACTAGGTGAAAAAACAAACAAAACCCAACCTTGACACTAGAATATACTTTGTTGCTTGTAACAAAGTTTCAAATCTCAGAACTAAGTTACCTACTTCAGCTGAAATTAAAGAAACAGAGAAACAACTAACACCATAAAAATAAAGAAGGGAAAAATACCACCAACTTTTTTGCTCACAAGTAGACTGTAAGCAACAGCATTTTCTACTACGAGTTTGTAACAATAAAGTGTTAGGCAAGTATCCACAAGCATATCTAGCATTACAAATCTCAGTTGTAACTCCAAAGATAAAAGCTATGATCCTTTAGTAAACTATGCCAATAATCAAACCAGTGGTTTAACAGTATATTATTTCAAAACATGTGTATTGCCATTTGTAACTAAGTTTCCCTAAGTCTGCTTTTGTCAAGCTTTGGAAAAGAATCTTGCCCACGCCATTCCTTTCCACCAAGACATCAGCCATATCTTAATCATGAAACCAGTTCTTGACATTTTCGACTAGCAAAGTCCATTTCAGAGGTTAAACAAACCTCTAAAAAAATAAGAAAAATTTATTTAGGCTTATTTTAAGGTTTGTTTTAGATTAATAAAGGTCTAAAGCGATGCTTACTAAAACAAATCTCTTTCGCAACATAAAAACACTTAAACCAAGTATGAACAGATTAAACTGTATGTATTTGTTATTAGGAAATATTTTTATATATAAAGCACATATAATTTATAAATACACTTTATAAATTGAAAAAGTATACTACGCTCATGAGTCAGTTTGCTGATGTGAAATGACATCAGCCATTTGTCAACAACTCCCCATCAACATCAACAACTCAGAGGTATGCACTAGCATTTCCATTTCATATTGCATCTTTTCCAATGTGACAGAATCCATGCCAACAACCTCAGCAACTCCCATCAGGGAAAACTCATTTGTTATCCCACAATTTGTTTTTTATTGAAAACCAAGAAAAATTGCTGCAAGGAGGCAAGATAAGTTACAAGTCTGGACATTGTAGCCAAATTCCAACATTGTTTATTAACTATATACACACTGGATTTACATGCAAATATTTTGCGAAGAGGAAGACAAATACCAGCATGCACAGAGGAAGGAGGGAACTTAGCCTTTCCTTCAGGCATGATGAGCAAAGCATCATTAGCAACTGTGGCACAGAAACTAGGCAATGTGTGCACACCAGCAGTTCCCTGAAACAAACAGTAGCTGTGGAAGAGGATATTGGCAGGAGCAGGAAGAGGCTGGCAAAGACCTGGACCAGCATCCCCTTCATCAGGCAACATTGAAACAAAAAAATACAGCCTAGTCCGGCTGGAGTCCTGTTTGCATATATTGGAGACAATAACAGCACCCAAGATGGAAAACCTTTATTTGCTCAGCTCCAGTGAACAACTCATCTTCAGCACCATGTAGGACACAACACCTAAAAGAATGACTCAATCAGAGCTATTCACAGACCTGTGAGATCACTGCCCTTGACAGAAAGGAAGGGAAGGCAGAGCCAGAGTTCTGCTGCCTTTCTTTCAGCAGGTGAATGGCCAATGCAGACTGTACTCAACAATGCACTTGCCTTTGTTTTTGCAAGGACATAAAAGCGTAGATGATTTTTCACAAGTTTTTCAAATGTAGAAGTTAAAAGATAGTAACAGAGAAAGAGCATTTTCACCTCTAAATTCAGTTATACTTCAGATGAGCAATGCATACAGACTACTTGCTTCTGCACAGCAGGTTTTTTAAGAGTCTATCCTCCTATATTATTTCATGATAGTGAAGAGGAAAAATAAAATTAGTCACTGCCATCCATTTATCAGCTGTTGAATGCTGAAAGACAATGTCAAAGCTGAAAGCAGAATTTTCCGTCTAGGATAATTAATTAGTAATAGGATAGTCTAGGATCACAGTGTAAAATGCATCTGGTTCAGGTAAAACCTGAACAAATTAAGATTCCAACACAGATATATGCTTTAGAGGAAATAAAATCCTTCTACAAATAAGACTGCATCATTTTAAGGAGATATAAAAAAGGTTGCTCTAAGGTGTGGGGGGTTTTTTAAACACTATAATTATCATACTTGTTCCTCACTAGACATTATCATAGTCTAAATGTACCCAAATGGCTTTGGATTTCTTTAAAAGGAAGTAAATTTCAATTCAGACATTGCATGACTGTTACAAGAACAATTTGTCATTGACTGGAACAAGAAAACAGGGGAGGAGGAAATTTCAATCCTTGCATATGGTACATTTATAAATAAGCAGGAATAAAAAAACCCCTCTTGAAAGCACAAATGTCACCAACATACTAACTCTTTAGACTATAATAGTCTAAGTATTAGTACACATGTAATATTATATGTATTTAAGTGATGGCATGAAAAAAATCTCCTTAAGCACAGAAGAAATTACTTGAAGTCTCTCAATACACATTTCTTTTCTTTTGGCATATGAACATAAAGCCACTGATAAAAAGCATATCACTGAGTTGCCTCAAGCTGCATCAAGATGTAGACAGGGGAATTTATTGCCAGCAGGAGCAGTCCACATTTTTAAAATTGTTTCTGCATTCTCCGTATACAGATTGTCAAATTATTTGCATGTGGTAGACTCATGTGATTTCCAGCTGCTCTGTGGTCCTTACTGTTCTGCACCAACATATAACAACTTTCAGTACAGCTTACTGAAACTTGGCCACTGAGCAACAGTATCTTCCAAAAACCACAACCAAACATGCAAAACCTCTCTCCCAGTCATTAAAAGGTATAACAAACAAGAAATATAGCCTTTCTTGAACAGCCAAAGCAAACAACTCAGTAGCTTTCATTCATTTTGCTTTAGCAGCTTTCACTGCCCAATTCTGACAGACTAAAAGCCTCTTTTAGGCCTCAAAGTTTGCTTAAAACTAATTAAGGGGTAGTAAAGAGCCTTTTGAGACTTCCATGAGTCCTTCATATATTTTCAGTAAGTCGAATACTGATCTTAAGAAGTCTTACAACAAAAAACTTGTAACCAATAAATGAACTCCAGTTTCTATACATGAGACTGCATTACAAAAGCAGCTGGTGAAAGTTTCTCAGAGCTCTTCAAAATTCATTTCCAGACTTTAATATAAATTTTTCAGTTGTTCCTAGAAGTTTTCTGGTCTAAAGTACTTTCAAGAAAATCCAGATGAACAAGGAACTATATATTCTTTGCCTTCACATGGGTTTCCAATGTTGACTTTGAAGCATGACTAACCTTGCACCGACTTAGGAAAATAGTGTTCAAATAACTTATACACTGATTATAAATCGTAATTTTTCAGTGTCCTAAGTTCAGGGAGCTATAAAGTTCCCCTAACTCCACTGCAATGGTCAATGAATTGTAAAGTTCACTAAGAAGTTAACCAAATCACTGTCTGGGTACTGTAAATATGAGAAGGATCACACAGTCTGACAGGTAACCCATACAGTACTGAGATTAAGAATTCAATCAAAAAGCCATGAAGCAATGGAGAAAATACTCCTGATTTTAGACTCTGCTCTAAATTATTATCCTTAAAGCATGATAGAGATAAGTTGGTGGTTATCCTCTTCTGAGGAAACAGATGAGGTAAAAAAACATTCTAATTAGCAATCTAGTACACTTCAGTCAGAAAGAAAACATTGTAATTTCACATTGTCTTTCAGAATTAGAAGTTTTTTAAATTCAGTTACACCATCCACAGTATTTCTCATCCAAATTTCTGCACAAATCCTCTCCAGTTTGCTTTGGCTAGATTCCTTGGCTGAACCCTCCTGACCGAGGTTATGTGACCCCTAGTATGATCCTGCCATGGCAAATTCCCCAATACACAAGCCAGAGACTGATTCCCTAAGATTTTCCTACCAGCTACCCGAACCACTATTAATACAATGAATTAATTCCATTTTAATTTCTCGCACAACTTTTGGCGTATTTTCTACAGAGAGAGAATTACCCATCCTATCAGCAAGAAAAATAATATTTTAACATTTTCCTTTATTAAATAATTTGAAGAATTATTTACTTTTTATTTTTTTACCAGGAGTTTTAGGCATGTGCACTATCTAAAAAAAACCACCAAATGACTGAAGTAGTTTGGAAAGGCCAAGGAACTGTAAAGATTAATGTATCCTCTTCAAACTCAATGTCTAGGGCTCACAGGACTTACTTTTCGTAATTACTTTGTAATTTGGTCTGGAACTCTGAATGCCCCTAGCATTCAGGGACACACATACCAGGGCAAGAGGTCATAGGACTTCATCATGTTCTTGGTCTACCCAAAATCTGCATTTTGATATACATGTGACAGCAAATTACAGCACTCCATTTTCTATTTTCATACCAGCACTGTTCTGATTCCTCTTCAAGACAGGTTTTAACTCACCAGCGATTACTCAGTTATCTTCAACAAAGCAACATAGTCCATGAATATCTTCCTGGAACACTGCAAATTAATCTAAGTCTGAAGATAGAAAATTTGCCAAAAATAAAAAATTAAAGAAAAAATAAACAGCATATTTTCTTCCAGCTTTTACCAGTAAAACTTCACAAACACGCTATTTTATTGCTCCAGGAACAGCTAAATCACCGGCAGATCAAAGTGGCTGTCCATATGAACACAATGTACAAAATTCAGAAGTTTAAACTTCTTCACTGTAGATCACAATCAGTATCTTGTGACTACCAGTAGACAGGAAAGAAAACAAGACCATTATGATAAATAGTTTTCAACTCAAACTTCTGAAGTTATTGTCCAAATCTATTCAAAGTGGTGAGTTTATGAGGGAAAAGTGTTGTCTGTGCTATTATTAGTAATACTGCAAATACATTTATTCCCAGGCAATTGAACTGTCTCAGATGTTTCTTGGATGCTTAAGCATATAAACTACAGCAAACACTTACAGCAAATCAACAACTCAACACAAGTAAAGAAGACAGAATCCTGACACTGCTTAAATTCAGTAGAGGCATAGTAAAAAAAAAACCTAGATCTGGAACTTCATAAGACACAACAGAAGTTTAGCTTTATTTTTATACTTTTGTTTTCACAGTACTACAATTAATTTTGCAAAGTGTACTGTGTACATCCAAAATATACTGCATTTTACTCTATAATGACCAAAGAACTTCTTTAATAAAAACTCTAATGTACTATTATTCCCTATAGAAAACTAACTTCAGTGTCTTTACTCTTGCTGGTAGGAGGTGTGAAGTTGTTTAGAAATAATACTCACTACAGCTAAAGCCAGCTGAATGAATTCAAATCACACTGACATCAAACACGTCCAACCATCTAAACTGCTTTAACTGGGAATCCCAAAAGCTTGAGTTACTGTACTGTCTATGCAAAACAAATTTAAAAAGAAGTGAAATTAAAATTAACATCACAGAAATCTAATACAAATTTCTCTGCGAATGTTTAAGAATCTAAATTAAGAAACCAAACAAATTTTAAAAATGTTATGAGAAGAAAGTGCATGTATTGCTTTTTCTTACCATTCCATCTTAGTCTGATCTTAAAACTGAGAAGTTCTCACCTACACGATTTTCAACAATGTCTTTTACTACTATATTAAAGAAGTTGTTTATCTTCCATTAATTTAGTTCCAGAACTTTTAGAAGTTAGGACTGCCCCAACATTCCCCTTATTTGAAATCATTCAAATTGGTAAGAGGCTTTTGTGTTCATGCACAGTACACAGTAAGCCAGTAAAAGAGCAGACCAGAAGGCCTTTGGCTTTATTCCTCTAGAACTACAAGATGAAAAAAGGACATTAGAAGAATGAATATGAAGAAGGTATGATAAAGTTATCAGGGTCAGATGAAAGCAGTTTTGTAATCTTCTATCTTTCTAAATGAGCTCAGCTTTTAACATTTATTTTGCAAGCTGTAAAGTAATTCTACCCTGACTAAGCAACCGTTCAAGTGTACATACATGGATTTGCCTATATTCCTGGTAAGTCAATAATGCTGCTTGCATTCTTTTAGTCAAACAGTGGCCTGCTAGATCATGACCTAGTAAACCATTACAACTACACAGGTGATAATACTACACTTCTCACACCTGTAAAGACAACAGTCAAATGAAGTGGTGTCAAACAACACAAACAATGAACAACCAGTGCTACACGGGAAGACAAATGAACCATAAAAATAATGCATATGGTGGGTGGAAAACTGATTCAATATATCAAATAATGAGATTTAAGGCACGGGAAAATAAAATCTTCATCCAATGCAACTCATTAGAGTGAAATACAAAGTTCCCCAAAAAATGGGAAGTACTGATAGAACATTTGTAGTGTTTTACGTATGTTTAATACTTTTCCAAATCCCAGAAAGAGGCATTCAGTAAGCAAAGCTGGATGACACTTTTGCCCCCTTTTTCTTCACTGTATGTTACTTCAGAGGATAGAGATTGTGAGTTAAATAGGTCTATCAAAGAGCAGCACTCAGCAGTGCTCATTATGAATTGTAAAAGTAATTAAAACATTTGGAAAAGCAAGCAAGGAACAATGTATAAACAGAGTAAATGCAAACAACTAAATCACCAAATAAATCCACAGAGCAATGGATCTATTTTGAAGACTGTATATGGTTCTAGCAGACCCTGTACCAAAAGAAAATGGCCAGAACTAAAAAGGCCAAAGAGAAAAAAATAACAATCAAAGTGTCAGAACAATTTCCATGAAAAGGAAGATTGAGTTCTTTAAGGTTGTTTGGGATGGAGATAACCTGGTGGAAGAGATATGAGAGTCAAAGTCAGGAATGGAACCAACATATTCAGAAGGGAATGGTAATTCAACTGTCTCTCTGTCTCTGTAATACAAGGAAAAAACCAAAACAAAACAAGGCATGGAACTCCTTACAAGAGTCTACTGGGATTCAAAAAGGAACACAAATGTTCTGAAAGAAATAGCCACCAAGGACTTAAAAGTGACACTTGTGCTTCATGAAGTCCCTCAGCTGCAAATTTGTGAAAGTAGACCATATGTTCTGGGGGGTCAGACCATGTGCCTGGCTAATCAGTTCCTTTCTCCAGGCACACAGTGGGCCACTGGGATGGGCTAGTCGGCTAAGCAATACCTACTGCTCCAGGCTCTTCTTTTTCATCAGCATATAAAAAGCTCAGATCAAGTTAAAGCCTGCAAAAATTCAGAGAAATGGCTTTGTTAAAACTGCCAATTGACAGTAGTACATTATGATTAATGACTCCAGTTCACTGATTTACTGTAGTCCCTTCACTGCACAACAGCAGACAGCAAAGCTACTAGTCTCTGTTTCATTGCCCAAATCATACTTTCATAATTTCACTGTGCCACCTGCAGTGCAAACCTGCTAAACAACACCTTTTATTTCAATGTCAGTTATTTTAAGGTTAAAGCAGACATTTAATATAGCTCAATATACTTCAAAACTTTCAACCCGAAGTTCTGTATGCACAACAGCTTAATATTTTAAGATGACAGACAAATGAAAATAAGACTTTTAAGGGAAAATGGTGGCAGCCCCTCTGGCATTGTAATGATGGCTTGTCAGTTTGAATGGAATATATATTAGAGAGCTTCTTCACATTCCAGCAATCTACTAATCTAATAAGATAATAAACAGTATTATTTTAGGGGCACATCAGCATAAAAAACCCTACAACCTCTACAGAACAACTGTTAACTTTATATGTGTTACACAAAGAACAAAATCATCTCTTTTCTGAAAAGTTATTAAACATAGACAACTACACACAGATGATGTGTAACATGCAGAAGATTAAAGGCAAAGTTGTCAGTAGACCTAAGTTCTACATGAACTATGCTTTCCAATAATAATCATCCTCATCATACAGCATTTCATTCAGAATGTCACTAAATTACACAATATTGGATTTACAAGCAGACAACTAGAACAAAAAAAGGAAATGAAACCCACCTGCCTTCCTTCATAAAAACTGGCAGATCCCTGTTAGAATTATTTTTACCAACAGATAAAGGACAGGCAACAAAAAGTGCTAAATAAGACACTTTTCTGATAGGACCTCACGCCTGACAATAAATGAATCACAGCATCAATTAGGTTGGAAAAGAACTCTGAGATCATTAAGTCCAACCTATGACCAAACACCAGCCTGTCAACTAGACCATGGCACTAAGGACCACATCAAGTCTTTCCTTACATAGCTCCAGGGACAGCGTCTCCATCGCCTCCCTGAGCATCCACTGCAATATCTAATCACCTGTTCTGTGAAGAAATTCTTTCTGTCCACCCTAACCTTCCCTGGCACAGCTTAAGACTGTGTCCACTTGTCATGTCACGGTTGCCTGGGAGAAGAGGCCAACCTGGCCACACCCTCCTTTCAGGCAGTTGTAGAGAGAGATGAGGTCCCACCTGAGCCTCCCTTTCTCCAGGCTGAACACCCCCAGCTCCCTCAGTCACTCCTCATACGACTCATGAAGTTATACGCTGAAATTCCCAGCTTTGTGAGATTTCAGAATAGGAGTGAAGTTGAGACAAAAAAACCACATTGCTTAAATCTCTGGTTGATTAGTTGAGATGCTTTCTCCAAAACTCTCCACAAATGATATGTGATAAAGCAAAACATGCTTTATTCAATTAATCCAGCAATTACACCTAAGAAGGTGATGAACCTGAACCTGCCTGCATCTAACACTTAAGGGGGCACTGGTTAACAAGCACAATGGTGATAGTGAGCAACGGTACATTGATTTTATTATGCCCAATATCTGACTCTCAATTACAGTATTTCATAGCAACCACATTGATAACATATTCACCATTCTGCAAACATGACAGAGTTCAAGTGTAACTATTCCCATTTGCTTCCTCCTTTAGATTGAACATTATGAAAATTTAGTCACACAATGCTCTTCTGTCTAAGGGAATCATGACCTAAATAGAGTAAGTTGGTTTGACAGAAAACTACTTGCTTGGTAATTTTGGGCAAAATCAATCAATCCCCTGCAACAATTTTTTTTTTTTCAGCAGCAGGTGATGAAAATGCAAACCTCACAATGGACCTATGAAGGGTGATGAATTTTTGTCAAGCTTTTCCAGAAAACAAGGTTGGTAAAAATTTCAAATATTAAAATCAGGAACACCTTTTAGCAAGGTCACCTATTGACAAGATCTGAAATAATTTAAATTCAATTGTTATAAAATCCATTTTTATATAAAATGTTGCCTAGCTTGTACCTATGATATTAATTTCTATACAGAATTACTTCAATGCAGGCTGACAGAAGAAAATGCCCAACAGAGTAAAACTAAGTCTACCTGGAATGGAACTTATCAACCTGGAAAAAAATAAGTCCCAACTAGATGTCAAGTGACTTTTTACTGAAAAAACACATGATGTTGCCTAAGAGATGCAGGAAGAATCTGTGTTACATATAAAGATTGATTTTAATAAATGTCAAAACATTTAAAGATACGTGCCTAGATACTTTAGGAGACTAAATTCCACCTTCAGTGATTTCAAAGTCTAAAATCACTAAGAAAGCTGGTGCTTTCAGAAAGTCCACCTACATATATAAGCAATTACCATATAAATAACAGTCCAAAAGGCTTTCAATTCAGAGCAATCTCAATTTAACTCAGCACATCGGAACACTCTGCATATTAAGGCACAGGGGAAAAGAAACCCCATTAGATTACTTCAGTAATTCATTACCAAAGTACAACATTGAAAGAAGGACACAAAAGCAGTGTGCTTGATTCAGTGTGCTTGTTCCCAAATCAGTTTGTTGTAAAAGCATTTCTAGAAGAGCAAAGTTGACTAAATCATATTAACAGAGACAGAACCATGCCCAAGATTTTACATTATTGGAAATTTTGGCTATAAAATAACCACAAGATGAGAGCTTAAAACAAAGGGTCATCTTGAAAACAAGGACAAACATTTGAGCTTTGTTTATAATGGAGGAGAGGAAGAACCTCATAGTGGCAAGAGAGAACCACCAAAGCCTGACCAGAGGATGGAGAAATCACCCCACATCCTCCCCAACGCACCACGCCCTCCTCAATGCCTTGGGGAGGGGCCTCCCCACTGAGTGATATGGGCAGCCACACTCCAATCAGCACGGTGGCAGTTTGGAGGGCAGGAAGTGGGGGAGTCCATGGCTCAGGTGGGCTGTGTGACTTGGGATGGGGAACACACTTTACTGCCAGCCTGCACCTTAGTGGATTGTGTGGCCCTGGCATAAAGCTGGAACATCCATTATGCCAGGAAGAGGTCTGTGCAATTAGGCAAACTCACATTCCTGCAAGAACAAGAGCTGCTTGTAACCCACACTGCTCATGGAGCCTGTGTGCCAATAACTGTGTGGGAGAAGAAGGGCATTAGAACTTTTCATGGTAAGTTATGAAAAGTGTTTGGATATTTGTAGCTGTTTATTAATTTTTCTAATGGTCTAACACTCTAGTTTATCTGTTCTATTCCTGATATGAATCCCAAGTATACAGTTTGCTGATTGTTGTTTACGTTGTATTAATAAATCAGTGAACTGTGTTCTGTAGTTTAAACTACATGATCTGAGCATTTATTCCTGCAACAGTCAGCAATGAGTCTTTGAATATATCAATTTTTACATTAATTTCTATTGCTTCTTAGCAGCTGTGCACAGATAATACAGACCAAATATGCTTTATTGTAAGAAAAAAAAACCCAAACATTTCCTCAGAGATAATTCATTATTCAGCTGCATACATTTAACTTAACAAGATACATCTTTCAACTAGACTTAGACCAAGGAATACAACCCAAAAGCGGCATTCAGTACCTTTCTAAACTCTCCAAATTCCTTCATCTCTGATGCAATTAAAGGTGGACCTCTCGATCAGTTGAGTCTTTTGAAATCTTACACTAGCCTGTTTTCACAGCATGACATTACATCCAGCATAATCAAAAATCTCATACAAATGCATGTTAGCTAAAAAGAGTTCTAAAAGAAAAGGAAAAATAGGTCGAAAATGACTAGACAGCAGCCGTGAAACTTCACACTGCAGAATAACAGCTCATATACAAACAAACAGGCACAGTTCTAACCACTTGCATTTTAACAACTTAATTCCAAGCTGGTTTTACAGCCTCAAGTTTTCAGGTTTGTTCAACATTGCTGAGTAAGGTAACAAAATTTTTACCTCTAGGGAACTAAACACAAGGTCAGTCTCAGAAATACAGGTCTTGCCTCAGCAAGTTTACCTCAGCAAAACAGAAATACTTGTCCTCACTGTTTTGCCAGCACTGCCCACGCACAGTTACCATGGTTAAAAAAATTGGAGCCCATGCCACTCCCACTACTATTTTTCTCTTTTAACTGTGAAAGCAAAGCCTCAGTCTGTCCAGATGGCTTCAGGTCTCCTGAATCAAAATGTCTCTCCCCTGAAGAACTACTTCATTATACACATAATATCAGAAGAGAATTAAACATGAAAAAACTTCTGCTTGTAGAAGAAGGACATATGGTATTTAACAACACCTTTACCCAATTATCACCTTCACAAACTGAAACTAGGCAATGTAAGCAAGGCAGACTGTTGCACAATCCACACCTTCCAGATCACACAAGGCTTTGTTTCTCACAGTCATCTACTTCAGAAGTGCCTGGCAGGAACAGAGTGAGTTTAAAACTGTATGCAAAAAAAAAAAAAAAAATCATGACTCACAGGAACAAATCCTGATCTAAAGAAAGAGATAGCAGGTAGTAGCTGACCATGTAGTTACAGAAGTCATCAATATTTTTGGTAGTTTGTACTGTGTGGTCTATCTTATGAGCAAAACTAAAGCAGCAGAAGAATAAGCCCAAATTTACAATTGGTTTTGTATCTTCTGGTACAAGCACAGTGCTCAACCCCACCTAATATTCCATCAGGCAGTTTCTTTGAAATACAACTTTTAACAAAAAGCTAATAATCTCTCAAAAATTTCTCTCTTAAAATTTTAAATGGCTGAGTCTTGAAAAACAACCCAACTCCCTTCTGAATTCCCTCTTTGAACTTCTAAAATTACAATCATACAAACTCAGCTGTTTCAAAATCCTTCCCGAAAAGGCTACACCTGAATTTCTACCATGAAACCAAAGGGCAGGGGTACAAAATCATTCAAGGGAGATATGAGGAGGTATTTCCAAGTTTTGTATCAGACTACTTAAACTAAAACAAAAAGAAAGTGAGCAGCTACTATGTTATTAACAATTTACACATCTGTATTTTGAAATAATGACTGGAATAAAGAATTAGTTGAAAAAAACCCACAGAAAGTAATTTACAATGTACAAAAAGTACAGTATTTAATGACATATAATATATAAGCACTTTGCAAATCCAAAAGAAGCACCTAAAATCTAGATCTATAATCCATTAAGACATAGATGCAGTATTTTATGATTGACAGTTGGGGTATGAATTGCACACCTACAAATCTTTTTCCTTCAGCTCTTTCCAACTAGTGCAACTGGCTCCCAGCAAGCCTTTTATGAACCTTAAGCAAACAGTCTCAATGCCAGTGCTAGCTAAAAAAACCCAGCCAAACAAAACCCATTCCTTCATGGTCAAATATAGTTGTACAACAAGAATACAAAATACTTAAGGCTTTGAAATTCTAGTATTTGTGTGAGGTAAAAGAAGTTGATGGAAGTCATGATTTAGTTCTTTTCTATTTGACACTATTCCAAGTATAAGACTCTCATTTCCTGAGGAATGTAATTAAGTTGTGGAATTCTTGTACCACAGCAGAACAACTTCAGTTAAGAGAACTATAAACAGAACTGAATAAACGATTTTTAAAAAGTAAATATAGTACCATAAAGATTTACCAGCATTTTTAAAACTACGTTAGAAACAGAAGGATGCTAAATATTAAACAAGAATCAAATTCCTTAGTGATTTGCATTTTCAGCCCTGAAACTTAGACAAAAAATGTTCCTGCCAGTCACAGACGATAACAGTTTTCCATGAGAAAAAAAAAAACAAAACCCACATTGAAAAGCAGCAACAAAAACAAAGATTTACTGTAAGGGAATTCCTACCAATCATCACACATGGCGAAAGAGAGATTTCTTTTACTGTTATGCATAAAGTTCTTTAAAATTATTTTCTTAAAAATCAGAAATGATCAGCAGCTATTCTGGAAAAAAAAAATTTTGCACTTCCTTAAAAATTCCCTGTTTCATTGCCCCATTAGAGAGAGAAGTCAAAGAATCTGTGGTATGCCACTGAAATGTACTATTTACATACCAAAAAAATAGCTTATAGAGTGCCTTTTAGGCCGTGGATGATTTTTTTTTCCTTCTAATGAAAATGTGACTTTTGTTCAAATTCAGTTATGCTTTTAAAGTTCCAGGGCATATAAAAACCAACTATACTCTGGCAAAATAAAACTTAGATTTTTGTGCCAGTAAATTCTGACTCTGAAATTCTATCTGAGCCAACAGACTTCTCTTTTGCTAGGTAAAAAAGGTAACATGATAACAATATGACTATTCCAAAAACATGGGGAATGTTATATAACGGATCACTCTGACAGGAAAACTAGAGTCATCCATTCATCAGAATTTTAAGTGTTTTCAGAGTACAACTGAACAAGCTATAACACACCCACGTAATTTATTTCTAAAGGTCAATATGCTTGTTTGTTCTATTATGGATTGTCTTCATTAAGTATTCAATAAAGAAAACATGTTGAAGAGATTGAATGTATAATGTGCACAATAAAATGCAATATATGTAACATACCCAGAGGAAATGCTGATAGGAAACAAATTGCCTAATTCTTGGAATTTTGCAACTATCTCTGCAAACATACTATTAAGTCAGTAAGATAGACTTGGTAAGTAAGACCATCAATCACACTCCCTTGGTTACACCAACGGGGTTGCCTCTCTGCACTAGTTCATGTTCATTACATCCAGATTTATTTGTATTAAGCTATTCAATAATCTCATAATATAACAACATACTTAACTCAGAGGACACACAAATTTTGCACCCCATGTTCACTTCCATCTGATAAAATATCACTCTTGATAATTTAAGGACTCCTTTTTCTGTTCTACATTTATTAAAAACTCCGGAAGATCTTGACAGGGCTTTAAGGCAATGGTAGTATTGCAATGCTGTGGACTTCCAAAAAAAAGTGAATAGAAACTGATAACACATAATAAGAGACAGCATTACTGAAGAAAACTTAGTTTTGAAAAACTTCCAGTCTTTCTTGGCTGGAAAAGTGGCACCACATAAGAAATAAAGTGTCCTCCTTTAAAGCAACACCACATATCATGCTTCTGATGTGCCTGTATTATTTCAATTTTGTTGGCTGCAATTCCAACAGGCAACTGAAAATCAAGATTACCTAATATCTGAAAAAGGATAACTTATTGTAACACCTCAGCATTAAATACTACTGTTTGGAAAACAAAGGGTGACCCATACTAGTGAGAAATGAGATCAGACCTTGGGCTTACATACCTGCTAGAAGATGAGAAATTCCACAGGGAAAAACCTAAGGCAAGGCTGTAACTCATGAGCTGCATGCTCATGAAGCAGAGCTCATGAGGCACAGTGTGACTGCAAGAACTACAGGAAGGCTTAATTGCAATCTCAGGTAAAAGTATGCTCTGCTGAGTGCATCCTTTAGGAAAAGAAAAGGAACAGCTCAAATTGTCCATGGCTGTCAGTGCCATAACTAACACAGCTGTGCAAAAACCTGGTCAAAAATCAGGTTCACTTTTCTAAAAAGGTGGGGTTTTTTTAAATATGGCAACAGTGCCAGCTTGACCTAAATCTTCATTTTCTCATTGTCTTTTTGGGCCCTCTTTTTTTTCAGCCAGCTGGACGGATAGCAGTCACTTCCAGGGCAATACCACAGCTTGTTTCATCGGCCATTTCCTAACATAAGGACTATGTTTTGGGTGCTTACAACAATCACTGCATCTACTGCTTTATTATTGAGCCTATGGCTTATACATTGGCCTTTTTAACTCCTAAGAATTCCGTATCATTTACTAGTAGTAAATTTTCACACTCTTTATAAAGCAAGAGAAAGTAGTTGAACTTCTCAGCCTAGCAACTTCAAACAGCTTTCACACATCAGAAATATTTTAACAACTACAGAAGTGATATGTGACACAGTCCCCCCAGTTTTTTGTTGGGTTTTTTTTTTTTGTTTTTTTTGTTTTTGTTTTTTTTTACCTTCAGTCACACGTAGTGTCTTTCAAAGTCATTACTAGCACTGGGGAGCATATCCTTTTCACCCAGGACTCAGGACTGTATGCGATACAAACCCAGGTAAATGATCATGTTTCTTGTTGGTAAAATGTACCCAAACAATGAAGTTGCACCCCATACAGAATGGGAGGAACACTGATAATTTCAATTTCTTTGCCTTAAACTGCAAGTGGCAAATTACTGTAAAATATGCCAACCCTGCTAAAACGGAGTTGCCTTAAATTAGTAGGATGCAAGGAAGACAGTATGTATCTTGGCAGTCAGATCCTTCTACAATGTTTCTAGATCGCGGTGACTCTGTCAAATCTGTAACAATGTCTTATGTCTTAACTAGACCTGGTAAAACTCATGTGTCTTGCAATAGTACTTGGCAAAGTTGTAACACTTTGTTTATTACAGAGAATCTAAAACTAGAGGAAGCAACCTGATGCCACACATATGATCCTGTCACAGTAGTCGCCAAATGAATCTGGAGATGACAAATGAGTTAAACTCTCTTCACTACTGCACGAGAACACTCAGTCAACTGAGGGAAAGTAAACAGTAAAATGGAGCAGAGCAGCTTTACGTTTCAAGCTAGAGAGGTAGAAGATGACTAAGTATCCTAAGAATTCAGAACCAGCTTTCTAAGAACACTGGTTGGCATAAAGCTGGCATAAAACAAACTGTTCAGGCTTCTGAGATTAAATCACGTTATAGAAGCTCTCTACTTTAGCCACTGTGTTTATTAACACAACTGACCACAAATCTACCAGGCAGCTTTTGTTAAAATAAAACCAGAACATTATAAGCAGCAAAGCTTTCTGAAGTTCCCACTACACTACTTCTAACCACATCCTGTAGTGTGGAGGTAAGCTTCTCTCACACAAGCAGTGTCCCCTATTTTCAGTTACGTTTGCAACAAAACAAAGAAAGGAAATTATATGATTACTGTTTGCTCCTCTTCAAACCAATATTTAGAGTTGCCCCTGAAAAATCCAACTATAAAACCATGAAAAACATTAAGAAAATTCAGCCCCAAATACATCTTGCCGATTTTCTTTCCCTTGACATAAATGTGCTTCATAAATTAGCTGTATAGCAGGTCAGTCCTTTGGATGGCTGAGTTAATCACAGTTAATTAGCTTTCTTGTGGTAAAAGGGACAACTCAACTGGGATTGCAAGAAAGACAGGCATACACAACAGAAAATTTATTCCCTGAAATTTACACTGGAAACCAAGTTTTATATTAACAGGACTTCAGGAAACATTGGAAAATAAGGGTTAGTAATGGGACTAATCCTAAAACAAACTTAACTGCTCATGTTTACACCTTTACCAGTGTTCATGTTAAAAACAGTTTTGCATAGTTTCTCAATATGCTTTTCCATAAAAGTCACTCAATCTCTCTCCCTCTCACTATTACTTACTACTTGTTTCTATTAAATAATTTTAGAGTAATAACAGAGGACTACTTAAAAAACCAAACCAGAATGCTTAGCAGCTGTGCTAAAATCAGTAGCAGTGTTTATTCACTGTTATGGAAAGAAAGTTGTTAGGACTCTGCAGGCATTAAAATCCAAAAGTGAAAGTACCCTAACTTTCAGAGGTGATAATCACCCAAAGGACATATCAAATTCCAGCAGAGCTCAGGGTGTTAACCATTCTTTGCATACCAGGCCTCCAACACTGAAAATTTTGTTCTGTGCTGTTGGGTGCAATCCTGATACAGAAAACTTGCCTTGAGGGCAGCATCAAACCCTGCAAAGATCCCTAACAGAACACTACCAACTGAAGCAAAAAGCTGATTTGTTAGGGGTAGGCAAATAAGGTGTACTGAGGGACTCACAGACGCCCTCCTCTCCTGGCCTGGTGAGTAACAGCTATGGCTCCCTATCACCCTTCCAGGTATAGGAAGGTGGATCAGTAATTCCAAAGGACAGACACATTGTAGGTAACACATCTCACCACAAACACACAAATGAATAGAAGGGAGCAGTACTGCACTGAATGCCTACACAAACATAGACACCACAGACAGATCCACCCTGTTTCTAAGGATCAGTACTAAGAGATAAAAACCACTTCACTATTGTCTCTATTAGCTTTTGTCCCTCCATTGTCCCTCACTCATTCTACTTGCTGGCTACTCCAGCCTGAAGCCTGGAAGATCATGCACACATCCCACAAAGACACTCACAAGGCAGGGGGATGGGAAGAGAAAAAATTTTAAAAAGAGTTTCATATGTTAAGCTGTGGTAATAGGGCAACAGGGCTTCACCAGGCAAATGTACTGGCCTGCTTTAAAATGTAACTGTCCCCTTTTATCCCTTCTTTCTCTCATTTTCCCACACTCCTTCCTCCCCACTTCACTTTGATCCTTTTCCACTTCTGATCCTTGCCTTAAATATCCCATATCAGACCTGTACAATCTCGAAATTCTTTTACTCAGTCCTCAATGCCACTCTAATACATCTCATGCACCTTTTTCAACAGCGACCTCTCCCCAGTTTGCCTGGCATTCCAAAGAGTTTCTTCCAGTGAATCACCTCAGCACGTTTTGCAATAGGGAGATTGGCTTCAATGGTCACCTTTGCTGGTTTTAGGAGCAGTTTAACAGATTATGTGGCTCAGTTTTCCACCTTATCACTACTCCCCTGGTCATTATCTGGCTATCTGAATAGCCAGTAATCAGATATCATTCCATATATTTCAAAAAGCAACAAGCTTTTGAGACAACTTAGTTATTATTTCATCAACATTTTAGCATTTTTATTATAATGCTCTGTTTTTACTTAAAAGCATTTAAACACGATTTCACAAATAAGCATGATTAAACACATATATTTTCAGTATACTGTAGTCATTGAAAAATAAGAAGCCAGAAGAAAAACTTCATGACAGCTTAATGTAGCTGCAAATTATACCAAATTGTTAAAACAGCTGTAGGTGAGAGGCAAGACTACTCTTTCCTACTATAGTACAACCCATCTTTCCCTCACTCCTAGTTCCAAACTTTTTTCCATCTTTCTCTATTCATTCCAGCACTTGTTCTTGTATCTTGCTGACACATTTTAATGAGTCCTGAGATACTGGTGTATCCCTTTATTACACTTGCTCTCATACTTCTAGCATATAAAAATTGCTGCTACGTCTATTTTACAAGGGATTGGAGACACAGTGACTTCTTCAAAACTAGCTTTTCAAAGACACCACACATCACTTGCTTCAGGTGCAGTGGAAGTTGTATTATCCATATTTAGTAAGTAACACAAGTCAGCAAAGCCAGACTAATAAAGAAAAGCCAGATTTGTCTGTCTTACCCCAGAAGTATGTTCTAAGATGACATCTTATTCTCCTAAGGGAAAACTATCAGGCACAGAGGCTGTAAAAGGATTCAGAACTGCACAGTAATACTGGTAAAGCAGCAGGGAAGGAGTGAAAAAGAGAGGGACTCTCCATCTTTACCACACACAGTTCTAAAAACCAGGAGAGGAGGCCAGCTTCTGCCTGAAGAATCCCAGACACTTTCAGTTTATTTTTGTTTTTGCTGAAGACTAGAGAGTTCCATTGCCCAGCATTTAGTAAATGTAAATGTTAAGATTCAGCAAATAAGCCTACATTGGCAAAGTTCAGATTCCTGGTTTGTGCTGCTGCTGGTGTATTAATGACAGTAAGCATGCAGACCATAAGCTAGTACCAGTACAGAAGATACTTTTGCCATGTCTAATGACATATGGCCTTAGAGGTCTTTTTACCCATGATCTTATAAAAGGATAGAATAAAATTCTATGATTTCACGGTTGGTTCCAACAGAGAATTTTCACACCATTTTTAAATAAGGCACTTTTTCTTTCAGCATTAAAAAGTGATTTGCAGTGCTTTATATAGAATAAAAGGCTAGGCATTCATTTAAATAGCCAAATGCTTTCTTCTCTGCTTTTCTGGTGTACTCTCACATAGCAACCATGCTCAGTTCTACTGAGAATTTAGATATCACACAGTAATTGCATGTCAAAAAATGGGTTTATGTTAGCATTTGCTATCAACATCATCCAGAAACTGTGTCTATACTGTGCTTAGTCTATTTAATTACGACCAACCACAGGCTACTAATTTGCTAAGTTATTTATAGGGGTTTTTTTTTATTGTATGCCTTTATTTGCTTTTCCCCCTTTGCCCAGTAGTCCCATCTTCATTCACATTCATTTCATACAATTCTGCAAGGAACCCACAAGCACTGCCAGTGTCAGGGACCTCAGCATAACGCTTAGCAACCTATCTTCTTTTCTACCTTTCTTTTGTTCAATGGCTTGCAAATTAAGCACCTCAACTATACAGGCACAGAACTACTCTAATAAGGCACCATAAAAAAGCAGAAGCCCAAAGGGGATTTTAAACTTATTTCTAGTTCTCAAATAAAAAATTAATCTGGAATATTTCTAAATATATTGTAAAAATATACTATACTTTGAAATTAAGAGTAGTTCTGAATTTGAATATAAACCAGATATATAAATAAAAGATCTCTTCTGAGAGAAACAGAAATATTCATATACAGAGGAAAAAAAAAAATTCCTGAGAGATGAAGTTGTTACATCAAAAAAATTTTCTTTCTAGAATCTCTGGACTAGGTTGTTTACCTCTCCTTTACAAAACTGCTTAACACAGAGAATTTCAT
>NW_008238132.1:5936396-5956835 GCF_000691975.1 Corvus brachyrhynchos | reverse complement strand
AAATCCTCATTTTTCATGTCAAGGGTTCTGCAAATAGTTTTAATGGGATACCACTTTCAAGCTTTTATGTAATCAATGTTTTTCAATGTGGAAACCACTGTTCTAGAGAAACTGTCCGAAGTGAAAAATCAGTACAAGAACCCTTCCATCTCCAATTCCAACAGATCAAAAACATTTATAGAAAGTCTCTGTAAAATGGAATTTTCAGCAACACAAGTTCAAAGAGAAAGGTTTTCCATACCTTTGTTTCAGCAAGAAATTTTAAGTAACACCTGAGTGAATTTTTACACACACTTGAATGTTACATAGCTGATAGGATTGTTAAATGCTTTTCCTACCTTAATCTATTCTTTCAAGTCTACATACATCATACATCTTGATTTGACAAAGCCACAGGGATACCCTGGCTGTTACTGCGGTCCCCATTTCTGCAGCTCCAAAGCATCAGGACTGTCTAAAGAGACTTTAAGCATTTACTGCCACCATAGTTAGGGACATGGCTGTATCAGCATTGCATTACCCTTCTCACACCCTCACCAATCTTGGAAATAACAATTAAAACTTACATGCACATACCCACAGATATCATAAAATCATGAGTAAAGAGAAGGGTAAAATATTTTTTTTTCTTGCTAAACTGTAGCCAGAAATACTTAGAAAAACAACTGCACAAGGACACAAACAAAATTAAAAAGAGTAGGCTAGAATTATGAGGTGCTAACACTCTTCTGCTACTTACTTTACCTGTAAAAACAGAATAGGGATTTTAAACCAGTTATCAGCTGCATCCTTTACATAAGATTACTATACTACATCATATAGTTACATAATGAAACAGCTAATGCTACATTATTACCTAAACACATTAAAGTGTTTAGATATGAAGAAATTAGTGTAAAAATAACATAGTGTGTTATTTTCTGAGTAGCAACCAAAACCAGAATGAAATATATACAATTTCTTTGAATAAATTTTGCATAAATCACAAAAACTTAAAACTGATCTTGAAAAGCTCCAATGATTACACTAATAACCTCTAATTTTTAAATTACGGACATAAAAATGTGGTTTTTTCTCCCAGCTACAAGAAAAGGAAAGCCCAAATTTTCAGTCCATATGCCTGAAGTGTGTATATGCTTACATCATGTCCCACATGTGTATGAACCTGTGCTTGCACACACCTGCAAATGAGAGAACACAATGCACAAAGACTGAGGCACTTCATTCAAAAATCCTTGCTTGACAAACTGCATTATACAAAACTCTGGTTAGCAGTCATTTCAATAGCCAGTATGATCTGAAATATTTTGCCTGCATATACTTATGAAACTCTAAACAGTTGTGTCTTTATGTGAATAGTTACCCTAGGAAACAGTCTTTAAGGAAATACATTCTCCTGGCTTAACCTGGCAGAAAAGGTACCAACCAAGGTATCTTACCTACCCTACCAAGGCTTAGAGAGGCCTATACTTGATTAAGCATATATTCACACTCAGAAATCAAAGGATAGAAAGTCTCAGGGATCTATAAATTAAATTTTCCGCAAAGTCTTACAAGCAGACATGAAGTACATACAATGGTCTCACCAAATGGGCATCTGGTAACCTTCATAAATTTTGACTCAACTAGCCTTGAAAAGTAAGGTTTCACTATAATAAAACATCAAGCATAAACCAATTTATTTATTCTGAAATTAAAAATAACACTTAGGTAAATATGGTTACACAATTACTCTTGCCATATACTAGTAGTATGTAATATTGTAAATTATTGGTCAGAGAGATACTGGGACCATGGCTTCCCACATAAGACTATTTATATTTACCTTGTTAACTTGAATTAGTTCATATTTGTCTTATACACTAGAAGCAAGATTCTAGGTAGGAAATAACAGATCATCGTCCACACAAATAAAGTACATAAAACCAGCAAATTATTTTCCCATACAGTCATAAATTAATAGATTCAATCAAAATTAAGAAACTTAAGTGTGCAATGCAGTGTCCTTCTCTTAGGAGCTGATACTTAAAACTGTTTTTTTTCAAGTTTCCCTTGCAAGTAACATAGGCCATTGAAAATAAATGATGAAAAATGATAAACTGATGAAATAAGGAAATTAATCACACATTCATTTTCAGAAACATTACTAAAAAAACACTCTGAATTACAGATCCACTTTCTTGCACTACTAAAAAGGAAAGCAATGTTCTTAGAGGATGTCCTTTTGAAGCTGTTGCACTTCAGATTTTGTTTTTCTGCAAAAATAGAAGGTGGGCTCAATCTTCTGTTCCCCTCAATTTTCCCTGACATCAGAGGGAGGCCAGACAGCATTTGCATCAAGACTCAACTCTTCTTTGAACAAACTGTTTTCATCACTGTAAAATGAGGTTAAAGCAAAAGAGGGGAGAAAAATATTTCCAGCAAGTCTCCTAAGACTCAATATTGCCATTTTACTCTCATATACAGCACAGCTCTATTCATCCTGCCATTCCAAGTTAGTTACTAAAACATTGTGCAAAACAATAGATTCATGCCACATAACTTACAAATTTTGCTCCAAACTAGCAAACTGCATGAAAATGGCTAAAAGTGTAAAGGTAGCTCAGTGTTTACCTACTAGTTTCATGAGACCAAAAGTCAAAGCCTCTTTAACTACAACAAAAGAAGCTGCAGTCTAAAAAAATTACCTTTGACCACAGTAGAAATCCAGTGGAAAGTCCCTAAAAAATTTTTAGATGAAACAATCAGACAGTATTATATTTAACTGACTTTCTTCAGTTAATTTACTCCCAGGTACACCAACTAACATTTTAAATCAAAATTGAGGAACACAGAGCAATCACCCAAAGAAAATATGTACATGCTATTGAACTGTGTAAGTACAGCATAGCATGATATAAGCTCAATTATTATACTCACTGTACTTCCTTTTTCTTTAAAACTTACAGCTTACTACATTTATGAGAACAATACAAGAGACAGTTACAGATTTAATCATACTCAAGTTCAAAACCATTCAGTGCACCTAAGACAGTAAAACCATAACTCTTTTTGCTACTATTTTGCCTAATAGTTACTCCTTGTTTCTTTACCTTCATCTATAAAGACTAACAGAAGCACAAAAACCCAAACAATAACCAACCAAACAAAAAAGAAGGCATTCAGAGGGCTAACACTATTTAAACCTTATTTAGAAATTTGTCACTTCCCAATACACCTGCTGCCTGCTCCATTCCTCACCAACTTCTCCAGTTATAACATGAAAATTCTCACTAGTTGAAATCTACTATTCTGAAGGTTTATAGCCCTTGATGGTTCTTATGTGAATAAATAAAAAACCTCATCAGTACTGTTAAATGCTGCATTAATGTTTTATGAGGAAGAAACATATTGGTAACCACATTACAAAATAGAAAGGTTAATTAATGGAAGAGAGTTTTGCGAGAGTAACATTTTAAGACATCATTTGATTAAATGTTACTGTTCTTCAAGAAAATATTGCACAAAAAAACTCAAAAAAACCAAACAACAAAACCCAACATAATGATAGTGACGCTGAATAGCACAGTCTTCAGTGTATTTCATTACACACTAATACATGGCTGAATCATGAAAGTAATCTCGTATCATCTTGCCACAGATGAGTTCTCCTGCAGATTTTCATCTGATTAAATACAGAAAACAGGTTCCTTTTAACAGCTACAGTTTCTGGTGATTTGTTAAAGAAACTAGAGAGAAGAAACCAAAGAGAAGAGACCTAAGAAAAACAGGTATTTGTCAAGTATCACAAATTCTATTTCTCCATCTGGGTGGCAGGAGAGACCTTTCACATCTTAAAACCATGTTTATTGAAGTAATATAGTAGACACACTGAATACAATGAAAATATATTGGCAGCTACATAAATATCAGAAATAATTTTCTAACACTCAGATATTGGAACGTAAGAACAAATTCTCCTAATATTTTACTGTTTACATGCCTGCTGATGCAGATTCCCGAAGACAGTCAGAAAGAATGAAAACCAAGGCATAACATGCAAGACCATACACACTATCTAGTGAGTAAGAGTAACCCTCTTCCAACAGCTATAACTGCATTATAGTCACATTATTTACAGACTATTACAGTCACAGTGACACAGATAAACTCCTTCTGAACCAACTAAACTCAGATGCTGAGAGCAGGCGAAGTACAGCAGCACAACAGGAGACCTTGCCCAGAAAAGTCGGTTGAATAAGCAAGCCCGTGCTGAAGTTATGCCAATAAAAGAAGACGGGTAAGCTTCCTAATACTGCTATAACCTAGTCCGAAGTATCATTTGTTTTAGAACATTAGAACAGGGAAAGACCCACATACATCAGTCAGAAGGGATTTTGCCACTAACTTCACTCATGCCTACGTTTCATGCTACCTGAATTTGCATACCAAATTTTCAAAACAAACAAACCCACCCACAACTTATTTTGCTTTGCTTGCATGTGCAGCTTTTTCTTTACCTATTAAATTCGCTATCTCAACCCACACTTTTAACCCTTCTGATTCATTTCTCAACTCCACTGTGGGGGAGTGAGTGAACAGCTGTGTGGAGCTTGGCTGCCTACTGGGCTTAACCCAGCACAAATAAGTAAAATTTACTGCCATCCAACTTCAAACAGTTTAGTAATTTTACACACAGGCATTCCAGAGCTGACATCAGAACTTAAAGGAAAAAACCACCACACACTATCTCAATACAAGCAAGTCTGTGTGTCTGAGTATTTTTACTGAGAACTCCCCTCTTGAGTGCTACAAGCTCCTCACGACCATCTTTCTGATGGAGAAACCCCAGTGTACACAGAATAGGATTTAAAACTAAGAACACATCACATTCTCTTTAAAGCATTGTAAAAGCATTTCCAAAATGCATTAACCTAGGTCCTCTCTTCAGTATTTCCTTTAGAGACTAACAATGAGACTCTGCACTTGGTAATATAGATGCAAAATTTGTCAGAATTTATGCCAATACACAACTGGAGCAAAACTCTACAAGTAGGTCCGTGGATACATATGTC
This sequence comes from Corvus brachyrhynchos, assembly GCF_000691975.1. Classification (NCBI taxonomy): domain Eukaryota; kingdom Metazoa; phylum Chordata; class Aves; order Passeriformes; family Corvidae; genus Corvus; species Corvus brachyrhynchos. The sequence goes on along the minus strand of NW_008238132.1, from coordinate 5,951,781 downwards.
AGCAAACAAAAGGTGTCTGAATAGTGTATTTTGCACAGCTGCAAAGCAAGGTTATAAATCAAATCTAATCACCTTGGGTATTCTTTCACCACAAAAATCCTGGGAATTCATAACAGAAGGAATACCTGGGACTTCAAGATACTTGGGAATGCCTCAGCTAAATCAAATATGCTTCAGCTGACAAGAACAGATTGAACAGGTTTAGACTTGACCCAGCTTTGCAGTGGTGGTTGGACTAGACAACCTACAGGGGTCTCTTCATTAGCATCTTAGGTCCCTTCATAGTTATCCTGTGATCCTATAAAATTTAGATACAAAGTTAGAATAAAGTTTTTATTAACTGCATATTTTAACTGATACCTACTGTTTTGTTTACAAACAAATATTCTCTTAAAGAAGCTGTTTTTGTGAAGTTGTAATTAGATCCTAAGCAAAAGTTTTTAAAGGGACAACTCAAATGTCAGTGGAACCAAAATTATCACAAGTGAGAGAAAAACACATGTAAGAGATCCAAAACAAGCTTTGCCATACAAGAAAGGCAGTTGAAGGGTTGTTTTAGATCACAAAATTACCTGGAACCTATACTACAATTATTCATAGTATTTTAAATCGTATAGGTAAAAATCCAAACCACCTAGTATTCTATCTTTACTGCCTTAGATTTGATCACCTGGACATCTGTACCACCAATTCACCTTAATTAGTAAGATTGCTTAGAATGCAATTCCTTTTATGTCACTGACACTTCTAAAGCTGGTCTTTTTGTATCCATAGCACCAGTACATAAAAAATTCTGATGTCATCTGCATTCCACCAAGGGTGGAGGCAGACAAACACTTTCTCAAAATGAGTTCCCAAGAAATCCGCATTCATAAAACCAAAACATCCTGTTTCTATAAATGGAATTGTCAAGCAATCCATTCTAGTACAGATACTCAGGGAGGAATTCTTCGTTATAGAGCAATTTTACCTGTATTTGATTTAAAACCTTCCTCAAGATTAACAGAACCTTCGTTTTTATGTTCCTAATTCATATAGCAAAACACAAAAGGAGATGCAAGTGAAAAATTATTGCAAGGACAAAAGTTCACTTTGATATTTTTAAAAGGACATGGTCATAAACTAGGATTTGTACACTATTGAAACAAATCATATTCTACAACCTGATATGAATATACCATCTACTAGAAGAGCTTTTTTTATTTGCTCACACCAGAACATCAGTCATTTTGATGTGGCTGTAGAGTGTTAATCCAACATCTACTCAGAGAAACTGAACAATACCCTCAAGGAAGTCATTAAGGTCTCATAGATGAAATTGGTTTTATTTCTTGACAACCCAACATCAGTCAGGATTTTCAAGACTTTCCTCTCTAGAATACAAAGCTATTGCTGATAAAATCTGCAGGTGATTGATGGTAATGGTGTAAGTAACAGCAAGGCCAAGTTATAGATACATGGGGACCTGGAGCACATAGATAGACACAGTCAAGGTCATATTTAACTCTGTCACACAAAAACTTGAAAATACAACATGGAAGAATGCAATCATAGAACCACAGTCTTGTGATAGCATAAGCTTGGAACAATGGCAATCATGAGCTCCCACCAAGTCTAAGATGCAAATTACTAAAATGAAAGTTGGGTGCATTAACACACATTACCCCAGGGAAGGTATTTACAAAGCAACTCACAAATTGCCATGTCCAGTTGTCAATAATGAAGTAAAAGACAATAAAACTGTTAAAGCACCCAAAAACCTGGAAGGTTTCACAAAATTGCAAGATTTGGGATCTGAAATCATATCTCAAAGCAGAACACCAAAGGTTCATCTGTTTAGGACTGTCTCACAAGCCCTTGCAACATTCAGTACAGCAATGTAAGACAGTAGCAGCCTCAACTCTGTCCCCCTCTCCTCTGATAGTGGTTTCCTCTCCAAGAACAGGCACAGCAGGTAAAATCATGTGCCAGCTCATCAACACCACAATTCCAAGCCTGTCCTAGTAGTTTAAATCCACCATCATCACCATTTAGGTTTTTTTTTGCAGGAATCTAGATGGACAACTGCAGTGGCATCCTAAATCACTGTAACTGGAATTATCCCTCATTAATCAAATATCTTAGTTTATTAAATACAAAGGTAAAAAATAATGTATAAACAACTGCAGAAGAGTAAATGTCTACTACAGTGGGTTAGCTGATCTAGTGAAGAAAAAAGAATAAATGCCCAGAAGTTGAAGCTAAAATACAAAATAACTGTGTCATCTCTTTTATTTGCTTCCAAAGGAAATACATAATCAATCATAGTATTATCACTAGCATACTTTAAAATTGAGACAGTACATATGAGCCATAAATTTATGATCTCGATACACAGACTCAGCCAAAGAAATTGATGGCCAGCATTAGGCAGAGGGACAAACTGTATCAACATAAAAGTCTCTTTTATTAAGACAAATCAATTGCTTCAACATGCTTCAACAAGTACAGTCCACAAGCATCAGAATGTAAACAGCAGCACAAAGTAAGGTGAGACACCTGGTAAAGAACAACAGGACTGACTAAATATTCTTTGAGTATTACAGAAATTCCTCTAAAAGCAAGCAGTTTCTGTTAATAAAGGAAAAAACCCTGGCAGTTTACTACCCTCTACCATTTTCTTTTTTGCAAAACTGCTTCCCAATGATTTATTTACACCATTCCACAGGAAAAATAAAGTTGTTATGCTCACATAACCTTAATTAATAACCATAATAATTACTAATAAAGTAACATATTTCTCTCTATGTCATGTTTGTTCATGCATATTGATTGGGTTATCTTCGGGCTATCACTATTTCATGCACCAAGGAAGGGTTTAGAAACATATGAAAAAGTAGAACTGTACCATGCATAAAGTGGAGCAGGTGAAATTATTTTTTTATATATAATACACTCAATATATTTAACACACACAATGGCATAATGTAAATGCACTAAGACCATGCACAAGCAATACCTGCTTTTTTCTGAGCTGAATCAATTACAAGCAGAAGAATAGCTCCGGACTGTAAATATTTTTATTTTTATGATGAGAACATTGAAAAACAAGATGGTTTTGTTAGAGATAAGGAAGAAAAAATTTTAGACATACACTAACAAATACTGTTAACCAAGAATGTGATTTATCTTCAATAAGTACCTTCTCAAAAATAACTTTTAAAAATAGCAAACATTCTATAAAACTATTTGGCTAGAAGATACAAGCAAGAAATGTAACCAGCATGTATTACATAGTCATCAAAACACAAAACAGAAGATTCTGTTTTACAGGGACATCTGTATTTAGGAAAACTGGCAAGGTTTCTGCTTAGTCCAGTAAGCAAAATTCAAGCTTTCTGCAGACTGAGAGCAGGTATTCTACAATAGCTGATCTGGATTTATTCTTTTCCATAAATTGTTTAGAACATGAGGATTTGTATTTTAGAAACTGTAATTTTGGAGGTAGATAGTTCTCCGAGATGCTCGTGCTTCACTACCCCTATACCAATACCATAATTTATTTCTTCATTTTAGAGCCGTAGCACCAATAAATAAGTGTGATAACTGTCTTTAAAGAGCCACTAGACTGGCTGGGTTTTTTCTTCACTAGACTGGTCATCTCAAATTTGTGTGATCACAAATTTGATCAGAACTCATTTTATTTTGGCCAAAATTCCAGATTACTGTGTTAACAAAGCCTTACACTGCAAAGTTAGAACACAAAACCCCAATACTGATTTCTTGGATGATTTTAAAATGAGGGTTCTATGGATATTCACAAGCTATGTCTAGAAAAACTCTTAATTCTCATGCAGAATTTGTCCATGTTGACATTACCAAAAAAAAAAAATTTTTTTATGAATTCTGTTCCTGAACACTTTACTTTCTTGCAGCACCATGCATTATTCTTTTTTAGTCCAATACAAAAAAATGGGGAAAAAGCTAAAAGATTTGTGAGGTGCATAGAGGGAAACAACCTCCAGCCTTTTTTGCAAGTTTTCAGACCTTTTATTGGTTGTAAGATTTCTCAGATTTAACTAGCCTGTTCACTGTTCTCCTGACTATTTCAAACTCCTGGTTTGAAACTCCATCCAAACTATTTAGAAATAATTCTGAAACTTACATTTATAATAAGCACACACTCACATCTAGTAACTGGTACATTTGTTTCTTGTGGGAGGGCACTGTTAGGGTTGGGGTGGCTTTCTTCCCTTTTAAAGGTAAACCCTGCAACACTGGATAGAAACATAAGGAAACTTCACAGACTCATTCTATTGCTTACATGTACAGTTTCAACTGCAGTGCTTGTGTTTCACTGTTCCCACAGCAGTATCATGATTTATTTCTTCGTTTTAGAGCCTTTCCCTGTAGAGGCTAAACCTTACACTGTCTCTTACTTCCCTTTAACAAGTACTTGTAGAAAAGCCTCTTTTTCTTCAGGCTACCACTGCTTCATAGACAAACATGGCTCAAATTTTTCTGATAAACTGGATGCTAGAGGGATCACAGAGCCACATCTCCCACAGCTTAACATTTAAGTGCATAACTAAAACACTTCAGTGAGACTACCAATTACTGCAGTTATGCTACTACTGCACAGAACTGCTCAACACCAAACGGAGCTATGAGATTCCAGAAGCCATTTTTAGCCCAGGGCACTAGGCCAAAAATAACCTTTTCAGTTCTCTAGGAAGCCAAATGTACAAAGATAGGAAAACTGGCAGAACTACAGCACTTCTTGCCAAAATACTGATTTTTTTTTTTTATTGTGTAGAGTTACTACTATTTCATATTACTGATTCTTAACTGATTGCAAATCTATAGTGATATGCTTTTAGAGACTATTTCTGAGTTGTACCTGTGTGTCTGTGCCAGATGCTACTATAAAGTGAGTTTCTGCATTGTGTTAATACATTTAAAACCACTCCCAGGACCTTAATGGATGCTTTAAGTCTTTACTCCTATGCCAACATCTTCCAGAACAAAACTAATTCAAATGCCTCAACATCCATACTTCAAGATATCATACATTGACATCTAAAAAAAACCAAAAAACCAAAAAAAAAACCACCAAAAAAAAAAAAAAGGCAAAAAAAAAAACCAAAAAAAAACCCAAAAAAACCACCTCTCCCCCTCTCCCCCCCCCCAGAAAAAAAATACCAAAGAACCAAAGTTGGATTCCTTTCACAGTTTTGTCTTTGATCTATTCTGAGATCTGGATTAAGCCATTCAGAATTCCTCCTGCTCAGTTTTTCCAATCTATACAACCAGGGATAACCTGCATCATTATAGAACAATGAAATAACTCACTGAGCAAAGTTCGCACAGTAGTTTTTTAATGGAAACATAGAACAAGATCTATGGTAGGAACAACTAAAGTAGAAATCTTAAAGTCATTGTATTAATGACTTAAAGACTTAAGCTCTTAAACACATTACAGTAACAATCAATATAATTACATAAAAGGCTTTCAAATTACAAGAAATTCAAAAGATTACTTTCTCTACCCTTAGAAGTTCCTGACTGGTTGGCTGAATGTCAAAGTTACGCACCGCACACTTCAGCAGCGCAGTAATAGCTGCAGTACCATGATACAAAAGTGTCTCATGGTCTACACCATGATAGTGCCTGTCTTATCTCTAAATTCCCTTACAAGAATGTTAGCAAATTGAAATTACTGGTTATTTTTAATTAATTCATATTTTTTTTCAAATCATAAGATCCACACCACTTGCATGAAAGATTTTTTGTGGAGAGTCTGCCAGATTATCTTCATTCTTTATGGTGAATTTGAGACAGCACACAGGAAAAAAAAAAAGAGAGAGCAGTTCTAAAGATGGAAAAGAAACTTGCCATTTTAATGAAAAACAATTTTAGACTCTGCAGCCTCTTTTGTCCCCCCCAAATAAAATCTCAGAAAAATAACATACAAAACTACGCATTACCAAATTAACATAATCGTTTCCCATCCAATTTGAAAAGTTCAGCTAGTGAATGGAAAAATCCATTATAACACAGCTACAATTCAGTAAATCAGTCTTAATTTCTGCATACTGTGACTAAGAAACTACATCGTCATGATGCTGTACAGAAACTAGAAGGAGCTGGTACTGATGGGTCTCAAAATAAAACAAAGTACGGAAACATTTGAAATGGATGGCACAAGGATATTCTTGGTACATCTTCCTTCAAACACACTAGTAAACAGGGGGAAATAAAATACCATGTCTAGCAAACCTTGTAAGTGACAGGACATGTGTGAGGAAAAAACCAAGTCAGTAACACAAGGCAATCTGAATGGCTGCTAAGTGGAACACAAGCAAGGAGTAGGCATTCAGCCAGACTAGAATTCAGACCTTGGAAAGGGGATCACAGGCAAAACTTACTGAGCAGGGAAACAACACTGTACAAAGTGGAGTGCAAAAGGACAGTTTTCTTGAACCAGGATGAACTCAAAAAACAACAACAAAACAAGCAAATAAGAAGCCCTAGCAACACAACATAAAATGAGCATGGGAAACCCTGGGCTAAGTTGTTCCCCTTGATCAATCACAGCTGTATTTAGTAACCAGGGCATCCTTGTCCTGCTCCAACTGCTGAGAAAGCTTCTTTCAGCTTTGACCAGACACCCATTCCAGAAATCTTCGTAACTGTCTGCATTTTTTAATTATATAACATGTGAATGACACTATGTTCTTCTTCCTCCCCCACTGAATAGACAGACAGCTTTGTTGTTAGTACACTTGCCCTGCCTTAAAAAGACTGAATTGCATGAATTCAGCTAAGCCTCGCAATTCTCAAAATACAGTAATATAACAGCAGCAATGGTACAACCTGTCCATAATCCAATAATCCCTACTTCTCCTGTCATTAAATTTTTAAATGGTTAAAAGTTCAAGCAGTAAAAAAAGTCATTTTAATAATAAAAGCTTTGCTTACCATGATAACAATTTCACTATCTTTAAAATCTGTTTTTACTATACATAAACTACTGCACTTGCATTTCTGGTATCCTGCCTTATCTCTGTAAAGGTTATCCAAGGGTGTATTTTGCTCTACTTCTTTCCTTGGCTTAACCTCTGATTCAATTTTCTTTTCCTACCCCATTTCTTGCCCATTTTACAAAACTTCTCCATCAGTTTCAGTGATTATGAACCTGTTCCTTTCTGTTCACCAAACGACAGATCCAACTTCTTACTCATGCTTTTCTCTTCACCATTAAATGTGGAGGGCTTTTTCCCCCATTTATTTTTCATTTTTACTTTTTGCCTGTCTAACGTAATGCTACAAAGAACAGGTGTCACTGAAAATAGCACAAAGATGCAGACTTTAGATGCTAAAAAAACTTTGCATCTGTATATACACGATAAATTGAAGTGAAATTGTCATTTGCAGTCCCTTTGCTACTTTTGAGACATACTGCTTTAGAATATAAGTCAGTATTATTGTAGCATTCTAATACTCTTAACAGTATAAAGAAATCAAGTCACATGCTATGTTTAAATATACTTCCAAGATGTACTTTGCTGAATTTTATTTAATTCAAAAAATTATTTGCCTTAAATCCTCCACACAGATATTAGTGCCAGCTGCTCCAGCAATGTCACCTCCTACCAGAAACAAGTATTTGTCAGGCTGTAATAGTAGAAAACACATAGTTTATATAATTAAAACAAAAACCTAGAAATTAAATCGGTTACTAATCTAATATTTTAAAGCACCACGGTCCTGAAAGGAAATAAAAATATTACAATTACCACACTTCACACCAAGGAATAAAATCACCCAGCTACAGAAAATCAACATAAAAACCTTATCCATTCAGCAGCACAGGTCACTGCTAACATGGTGTTCAGCTGTTTTGCCCTTGTTCTGCTTCTCATAAAGACCAAGAATTCTATTCTGATATTCAAAACCTCCAGCTACTTCCAGTAATTTCTCTAACTATTCCTGGAAGAACTACCTCACATAATCATCATGAAATTATCAGTTAGCTTTTAACTAAATTCACACAAGCTCAGCTGAACATGAAACACTTCATGTAGCTTCAAAAGCAAGTGCGAACCTCAGGCTCCAAATTAAGTGCAAAACTAACCCCCACTTGGCTCTGCCAAGATCGTCTCACAAGTTTTGACTTTGTTTTTTCCTTTAAGAATATTCCTCCTACAGACTCGGATAGGAGGACAAAAGACTGTTATTGTTATTTCTATTTTTAAATGGTTAGGAGGTTTACAGGCATTAGGGTGTTCTGCACCATACAAGGAAAAAAGAATAAAAAGCTGGCCAGCAAGACACACTTCGAGAAAGATGCTGGGGAGAAAGCGTCAGAATTTCATAAATGAACTCCCCCCACAAAGACACATCTATGTGCAAACTTAGAAGAAAGGAATTATTCCTCCAGAAGCTTAACTCCTCAGTACCATTCCAAAGAACTACTCTGATATGTGTATAATACCTTGCACAACATGGTCAGCAGAGAACAGTCAGAAGTCAGGAAACATAACACCCATTTCCAGTTTTGACAGTGATCCACTCGCTGAACAGAGGGATAACATTTCTGCCTCTTTCAGTTTTACACATCAGAGAATAATAAATGGGTACACTTTCCATAATTCTGGTCTCAACAGAACAAGTTTAGGATATCTCTGGTTTAAGAAGTACCATTTCAATTATTTAAATCATATTGATTTTAACTGTGAATTAGCAATCTAACCAGCTTGGCAATGTTCACAAACCTAGGAAATGCTTACTAACAGTCAGCAAGAACACAGCAGGCAGAATGATGAGCAGTCAGCCTATGGCCTGGAGAAGTTACTCATCCTTCCTAGAATGGTTATTCTAATACACAAAACACCAGTCTCTCCATCTTGGCTGATCTTGTAACTCTGCAAGCAGCAAAATCACTGGGTTTTCCTTCTGCAAGCAAATGGATGCTAGGCTTCCCAAACTTAAATTCAACAGTTAATGTTTATAGCATGAATTTGAAACTATTATTTGTAGCGTAAAGTCTATAAATGTCATGTATCTTGGAGCCAAATAATTTTCTCCATGTTTATCTAATTCTCTATTCACACAATTCTAATCATTATTCACCTAAGTGGCATTTTTCCTCAGTTTTACAGATTTCAGGGAATTATCACAAACCATTACACTCATCTCCCTTCTTTGACTTCATATCTTTTCATTCAATAGTTCATAAATTTTCCCTCTCTATGACACTTCTGCCTTTAATATTATCTTCTTTTTATCTATTTTCTTGTTCAAACGTATATTGCATTGGCATTTGCCCCTTTCCTCTTCCAAGCCACAGCTCTATTGGACAAATAACCATTCTACTTTGTCATAGCTGATTCTGCCCCAGCCTCTTCCCCTAACAAAAGTATTCAGCATTTTCAAAACTCTATGTATAGTTACTGTGTTAAGATTCATACAATCTCTCCTGTTTAAGACATGTCTAAATCAAGATGTCTTTTTTGCTGAAGACAAAAAAGGGAACGACTAAAAGGAGGTTCAAAAATAATGTAGGGATATTTCTACCTTCCACCTTCTGGTAATCACAGGTGAGCAGACCTTCAAAACTGCTCATCTAGAAGCATTTGAAAGGAAACCTGTAGCACCTTGACTACCATAACAGCACTTCTGGAGCTCCGAGTCAGTCTTTTCCAAGTAGATTGGCCAAGGATGAACAAAGTGACAAGATTTCTAAAAAAGCATTGAGCTTTTATTCATTTACATGCACAGCATGTCCAAACATGGCAATTCTAGGCAGAATCGTTTAAAAAACTGCCACCCATCTCTCCTACCTCTTAGCCCATGCACTAGTTTTGAAGCCTCTCTACAAAGCAAGTCAAAAAGAAAAAACAAATACCAGGGAAAGACACATACACAGTCAGTGGTAGAAAGCCATTAATCTGCTCAAGCCGCATTCTGAAACAGTAACCAGGCAATTGTGTACTCGTAATTTGTTCCATGCAACAAAGACACTCTGAGCCAATTCACTTTATATTGTGCTGAGGAGAATCTAACAGCACCTGCAAAGTCACTTGCTACATTTCTATGGGGGCATAAATCTCCAGACAAAAGACGTAAATTTCAAAAGCACCTCTTACAGCAAGAGAACTAAGTGACTCTTTTCAATAGAAGTCAATAGCGTGGATGTTTATAAGATCCACAAGCAAGGATATCGCCAGGCTTCAGGAAGAAAAAAGGGCAAAGAGGGTTTAAATGGTATTCTGCAGTTATAAGTTGCTACGCACATCAATGTTTCTAAAAGAACTCCTTTCATTTGATAAAGCTCTTTCCCAAAGCATTGCTTATGAGTAAAAAACAGAAGCTAGAATATGTTGGCACAGAGATGTCCAGACAGACCACATGATCAGGTGGTGTCAGAAACTGTTAAAGGCATAATAATGTTACATATACTGCTGGATACATAATAAAGAATATAAAATTGATTTAGCTACATTTTTTAGCCTTACGAAGGGTAATATTTAATTCATTTGTGATAATAAGCAAACATATTTATTCTCTCTCCCCGTCCTAATACACTTAAGATATTATTTATGTAAAAAACAGTAAGTAAGGTTAGAAATCTTCAAATAAACACAAGAAGGCTGTAGGAAGGGACTGACTTTTGAACATGAAAAAGAAACAGAGTTCTAGTCTTTTTTTTAGCCTTAAAAAGACATTATTTACTGATATGAGTTTAGATTAAATAAGCAAAATGAAAGGCTCTCAGCCTCATCTAAAAAACCCCATAATTTAATCAAAATGTTAATTCAAAATGATGGATTATTCAAAGTAATTATCAGACAATTCTTAAAAGGACAGGGGCATATCAAGTATCTTTTTCTCTAGTGGCCAAATAACAATCACATTCTAAACAAGAGTCCATTTGGTGGTCATATTTGATATATGAAAGTGTGCTGCAGCACAAACAAACCAGTCTGTATGTGTGACATCCTGCCCAGTACAACCTGCACTTAGAACAGGTGGAACCAACTGCACATCTACTGCTGTAATTAGGAGAACTCTCAGAAGTGAAGGACGGATTACATTAATAAAGCAGGTGGAGAAAATAAGTGAGAATAGATTATGGCAATCTAATGTACATAGAATCATGGAATGGTCTAGGTTGGATGGAACCTTTAAATGCCATCTGGTTCAACTCCTCTGCAAGGAGCACCAACATCTTTGACAAGATAAGGTTGGTCTGAGCCCCATCCACATCATAACTAATTTAAAAAAAAAAGGGGGGGAAACAAGAAATATTACTGTTGCTGTTCTTATTAGCAAAGAGGAATGAAAGGAACACATTTCACCTGAACCAGAATCAACACTCACAGTGATACTGTGATTTTTCAACCATCTTGAAAACAAATCCCCAGTTATACAGCTGAAACAACTATTTCAAAGACGCTGCCAGGCAAAGGTGTCTTCAACACAGCATTGTCCGGCAAGCACAGTCCACTTCAAAGAATTTGTAAAAACAGCAGGTAGGAGCTCTTTTGTAAAGAGAGAATTCTGTTGCACAAAAAATAAAATCATATTCCTTCCAAAATTTCATACTGTCCAAACTGGCAATCAAATACTTCAATTTGTAATTATTTTCTAATAATCTAGTACGTAATTTAAAGAAATTATTTTCTTCTCTGCCAGGTCACTACCAGGAGCAGCAAGTAATCCCTCCTCATGTGCCTAAGTCACCTAATAGAAATGGATGAAGCAGGTATTCACCAGAAAAGGTGCTGAGGATCTGCCTTCAGAAACGCAATCAAAGCCTACACAAAGAGGTTGAAGTCATGCAGTAGGCAGCCATGGTTACATCTTCGGGGCCTTTTCTTTCTCTTTCATAAAGTAACATGCTTCCAGCATTCCCAGTGGTTTGGAGGAATATAATTGCATGCTATTACTTAAGAACTATGTGATTACCATGCCACTGCCTTCTGCATAACCCAGCCTGTAATAAAAGTGATAAGAATAGCATTTATTATTTTTGAAATGGTTTTTGCATTGCATCCACACTGATGTGGTTTAAAATGTCTGACTAAACTCATGACACTTTACAAGGAGGTTTTACTTTCTTCTAACAGTACTGAACGCCATGAAAACTCCATTCTGTGTGCAGAGATACTGCCTGAAAGTTCCATCTGACCAGGTCACTCAGCACTTGAGCAGAACTCTCAAAGACTGAGGAAGAAATGTTCTATCACCTTTCTATAAGCAAGATGTATTTAATGGAAAGAAAAGTCACAGAAGAAAAAGCATAAGAAGCCCCAGCAACAGAAAGTAACAAGTACACTTCAGCCTCTGTAGTTCTTACAGAATGTAACTGCAGTAAGAATTAGAAAAATCCAACTATCCCATCCCAGCTGTTAAAGGCAAACAAGTCACGTCCCTTTCGTAAGTGCATCAATTGCTATATAAAATCTGACTTCTAACTTCAGGAAAAAAACAAATGCATGAACAGAGAACTTACAGTTGAACACTTTTTTTCTTCCTCAGACCTACAAAAAGCACTCAGAACCTATCTAGAAAACAAGCTTGATAATGTTTTATTTGAGAGTAGCTGTAGACCATCACTTTCTGAATCAAAAAAATATTTTCAGTCTCTAGTACTAAAACACTGTCAAGATGCAGACATGGTTTCAGTTTTTTGGAAATTCCCTGCTCCTCAGACGTCTAAACTCCACCCCCCTCACTAGTCTTCTCTACATCAAAGAGTATCTTCATTTTCAGTGAAACTGGCAATCCCCTCCTCCCTTCCACCACCCAAAAAAACAGTGAAAGGCTACCCCTACCCCAAAATCCAAAGTTTCAGGGCTTCAGAGACATGTCAGCACATCAGATCCAAAACTATAAGTCACTCATTTCAAGGATATATTCCAAGTAGTACAAGAAAGTTCTGTACTATGCGCATTTATGGAGAGGAAGGAGGAGAGAAAATTCCTATCAAGAGTTTGCCCCAAGAGCTTCAGAAATCTGGCCTTAAGCCAAGCATCTCTTCTGTTTATGTATTTTAGTTATGTAATGTAACAAGTGAAAAGAAACATGGATTTTTTTGGAAATACATCAACACAACGACTTAACTCCCAAGGCAGTTCCCATTAAACAGTTACAACAAGCTGTTACAAACAAAACCATAAAGCAACCATAGATTAACACAGTGTTTTTCTAAAAAGAGGCAATGATAAAAGGGCTGCTGTTGTCACAAGATCAAGACATGCGTTGATCTACACTGCTGTTTATATCAAACAAAAAGAGAATGAAAACACAATTCTACGTTCAATTTCATATTGAATGTTTTCCATGTAAACTCTGAGAAAAGCACCATAATGCTTGAAGATAAAGACTACTTTTTCCCTAGAAAAATCAGTAGAACAAGCAAGCATGTAACAAGCAGGTGCTACCTATACATACTACACACAGCTCATGCCTGTACAGCACATACTTACACAATACACAAATACTAACATGCAATCTCTGCCAATCGAACCATTTTCTCCCCAGTGTATAATCTCCTCAGCATATAATTTGGTTTTCCAACAGTTTGGTTCGATATTAGGTCAAACTAAACAAGCCAAATTTCTGGATTTCCATACTATTTATCTGGTATTGCGGCATGTCTGCTAGACTTCAACTTTAAAAAAGAAATGAGATAAAAAATGCTTTGCTTGGGATGACAAGCTGAAAGTCATTCTTCTAACCACATACAGTTCCCCTACCATGCCTATCCCTTTCACATCTGCTACTGAGTCAGCTAATGGTTAGTATGGTAATTCATGCTATCCATTCATGGTAGTTTCATTCATCAAGCTTCCTTCATAATTTTTTTTATTGATATGATGATATAGGTGCTCACACAGACCAATGTGAAATCCACTCAGCAACACCATCAAGTAACAAAGCTAAACAACAATAACACATGACACCTACCACACATCTGAGGCATTAACTCTGGGATAGAGACAATAAGCAGCCAGCATGTGTCTCCACATACAGGAAGGCATAAATGCCCTCATGTGCAGCAGAAGCTGAGGATTTAAATTCATGTTATCACATGTCTGCATGCAGGTACAGCACCTGCTGTTTTGTGGGACAAGAACAAGTGACTACATGTCTCCTGCTCTGCTGCTACAACACAACTATCTCCAGCAGGCAAATGGGGACACAAGGGCATGTGGAGGACGTACACTGAAGACCTTGACAATACACTAATACACTCTTTTAAGGCGGGTTTACACTGTCCTACCTAGTGACAGCATGTAAAGAAGGGATTAGGTTCCATCACCTGGGATAATAGGACCAGGAAAACTGGTATGACCCTTTGAGGTGGGTCTGCCTCCCTAGGTGAGAAATAAGTGTACCTTTTTCATGTTGGAAGAAAGGTGTGAGGGCAAGTTAACACATACTGAATACATCTCCCCTCACCACTCCTGCCTGCAGGGTTGTCAGGCCTGTCACCTCTGCAGATTTATGTAATGATGGTGTCCCCCACTGTAAAGTACATACAGCGCCTGTGAAGACAGGGATTTCTCTCCACATTTGCCCTGGAAGATACCACTGCACAGAGCTGGCACTTGTGGCTACATGACTGTAAGGACACTAGGGGGAATGTCAAGCCCAGCGCTGAACAAGTGGCATTTGTGAAAAGTAGCATGCTCCCTGGGGCAGCTGCACAGCAAAGGTCTTCCTATGGACATGCCTCCACTTATGGCGTGCAGATAGATAACATGTTCAGAGGCACATGAGTGTCTCAATGTGGTTAAATACGGACTTGCATCCTCTCCGTGCCAGATGGGTTCACCCACGAGCAGCAGGACAGAAGCAGCAGGTATCCACCCTGGGACTGTGTGTGCAAGCCTCCCGCGGCTGAATCAAAGGTGGGCTGACTGCCACCGCAAACCTCAGCAGTCAGGGAAGGGTGGCACAGAGACGCACATTCCCCAGAGGGAGAAGAGGACAGGTGCGAGCAAGAATTCCCCACACATTCCCCCAGTGTGCCACGGGAGAGGCAGCTCTGCCTCACCAAACGCCGAGCGGGGGGGATGGAGGGGAGCGTGCACAGATCCAGCCATATGGAAGCAAACACCTACCTCATGCACCAAGGCGGGGGGAATAAAGAAAGCACAGGGTCCACGGAGAGATGGGGGTGGGCTCGGCTTCCATGTGAGGACGGGCCCGAGGGAAGGCGAACGAAAGGGTGGGGAGTGGGTGTTCGCCTCACAGGGAGGTTGGGGGGCACAAATGTGCCTGAGGGAGCGGGGAGGGGGTCCCGGGCGGTTTAACAAACCCACGTTCCCCGCTCCCCGGCCGCTCGCCCGGGCTCACCTGCCCGCACCGTGTCCGAGAGCTCGTGGCTGGG